>NW_017802591.1:782034-784654 GCF_001625305.1 Branchiostoma belcheri
CACACACACACGGCCATGAAAACATAACCTTCTCCAATTCTTGGCGAAGGTAATAAATGGTAGGTCTTCCGAAAGAATGAATTCCTGTAAAAGGCATCGGAATGTATTTAATCAAGCGACTGATTGTTGCGTTGTTGAAGGAAAATAACCTTTTTAGAAAAGAATAACAAATTCTCCTCCTCCTGGTTTCAAAAGTGTCAATATAGTGACAGACAAACATTTCACTCGCGCTGCATCGCCGAGGCAGATTCATAATGATTCTAAAACAATTGTAAAGCCCTAACCTGGTCACCAGCCTCTCCTATGGCTTCACGGGAGCTCCCCCGGCCCACTGTAAGCACTACAGCCGACCGAAAGTTTGGCCCGTCCTGCATGGTGATTTTGTCTTGCTGGGACTGGCTGACAGACTGTTTCCCAGCAAGACAAACTCACCGGGGCGGGCTCACCTTCCAGGCGGCTACAGTGCTTACAATGAGCCGAGGGAGCTCCCATGAAGCCACAAGAGAGGCTGGTTACGAGGCTACAGTACTTTTATCGATAACTTCCTTAAACCTACACGCAAATCGGTATGCAGAATACTCACGCCTTGGTTAGGATTAGAACCCGGGACTTCTGGCCCACAAACGGGATTTTCAACCGCTAGACTAGGGCACGATGGCCTGGTATGCTTCATAAGTTTACCTTATCTATTGTAGTGTATTTTGTACATATGCGATGCAGGAAATCACTAATGCTGCATGTTCTCCATGTGTACTACATTGTGGAAATGTCATATTAAAACTAGAAAGGCCAATATTTGCTTTGGAGCAAATACAGCGATGGGTTCACCACATTTTACGACATGGCAGGGAAAGAATGAGAAACACAAGGGAAAACAATGATTTACATTGATATAACTATAATATGAAGTAACATACAACTAAAACAACAGTTGGATAGCTATTCCCTACTTTATTGGTTAGGATTTTTAATTGCATAATGCAAACTGTTGATTTTCAAAAAAAAAAAACGTTACATGCCCCGCATTCCAATGCTGGAGCAGAAAAGCTTGAAATACCTACCAAAACACTTGAATAAAGACATACTGTCAGTATGGAAATGCTCTGTGCAGGTGTTAATCAAGTTAAATCCCAACAGCCAATCAGCAAAAAATGCTCTGTGCAGGTGGAAATGCTCTGTGCAGGTGTTAATCAAGTTAAATCCCAACAGCCAATCAGCAAGAAGTATAGAGGAAAGCTGCATGCCTATTGGTTGATGCCCTGCATTCCATTGTGATGACTCATGCCCAGACGTGGTAAAACACGGCACACTAACACACGTAATACATTGCTATAACACAGCCAAAAAACTCAAATAAAACCATCAGCCTGTATCACAAGAAATTTTAAAAAACGCCTAGGGGTATTTGCCCACTGTACCTCCATACCAAATTTCAGGACCTTAGGCCCTAAAAATGAAGAAGCTGAATCCGTTTAAACTAGAAAGGCCAACATTTGCTTCGGAGCAAATGTAGGAATTTCACTCCATACCCTTCCCTAAACAAAAATGAGAGATTCTAAATAAATCATACTGCAATTATACAAGGACAAGCTGTTTGAATCTCGACAGGTATTTACAAAACTGGCACTTGGCAATTATCTCCCTTTTTTTTACAAAGATACAACGACACGCACTTTAAATCTCGACAGCTTTACTTTACACTTTTGACGAGATTGTAACTACTACTAACGGAAGCGAAATTTTCACGGCCTGAGAAAAATGGACATGTTCACGGAAGTATATATTCACGGTGGTGACAGTTGCAGGAAAAAGAAAGTCCAGGAATTATTTCCTAACTGTAATGATAAGTTCACAATACAGAGGTGACAGTGAAAACCGTGAACATTGACCCCCCGCTTGCGTTGCGGTACAGTGAAAAAAATCGGGAATTACAGCAATCAATTTACTGAGTATGTTTGCTTAGTTTCCAGATGTTTTGTACTTGTAGTTTTTAAATGAACGAAAACCGATGCGCGCACAGATGTTACTTTTGTGACAACATCAAAGTGATTTTGGTTTGTATGTTGAAAAAATACAAAAGACTAACATTCGAAGTTATTGAAATTCTTGAGTAAGAACAATCAGTTTTGGAATGTTAAAAGCAAAGCAATGGATATTAAAACGAAAATGTTAAAAATTAAATGTTGAAATTGTTAAAATGTAAAATGGTTAAAATGGTTAAAATTGTTGAAATTGTTAAACATGTTAAAATTGTTAAAATTGTTAAAAATTGTAAAAAGGATAATTAAAAAATTGTAAAAAAGGATAATTAAAAATATCCAGTGTACCGGGGTTCGAACTCGTAATGTCTGGACTTGCAGCCCTGCGCGTTACCAACCGAGCTGTCTGGACACGTTTCCATTACTCTCTGCATTGTATGTCATATAAAGTGAACAACATGGCGGTAACGATCGCTTCAAGTACTAGTAAGGGACTTTCTAGGAGATACACTCTACAATTTTGGTGATTCTTCAGAAATCGATAACAGAATATATAATACTAGTCGGTGAAGATTGTGGAAAATTGTTGATACCGTGGCGCGCGCTTGCGCCGACGATACACATTACGTACCGTTGTTTAC
>NW_017802591.1:784674-805015 GCF_001625305.1 Branchiostoma belcheri
GCCGGAGCATGGGCTACTTTAAATTTGGCGGCACAGCCTTTATTGTTATTTTGCAGACGATTTTCGTGTCGACTGTGAGCTGTGCCGCCATTGGGGGCTAAGCAGAAGGACGGGGGCAAAGCAGAATTGCGCCGGGGGCGTAGAGGAACGACGGGGGCGAAGCAGATTTTTTGCGGGGGCGAAGCAGAACGGGGCGGGGGCGAAGCAGAACGGCGGGGGCGAAGAGGAAGGAGTTTCATGGGGGGTGCAGGAGTATCATGGCCCACGGCCGAGACTGCGTGGACCAGCTGCGCTGGTACGTGAAATGGTAGTAAATAAATTAATTAGCCAACAGCCAATCAACAGCCACATCTGCAAACATGACCACACCTGCTTGTATGCCCATATTTGGGCCTTCCCCCGAATTCCTTTCTTATTACGTCACGCGCGTACGCCCCCACAGTACTTTCCTATGGGGACCACTAAAAAGCAAATAAAACGATTGTAAAAGCTTGTATCAAAAAAATTTAAAAAACGCCTAAGGGTATTTACCCACTCTACCTCTATACGAAATTACAGGTAATTTCGCCCAAAAATGAAGGAGTTGAATCAATTTAAAGAAGTGGCAGGAGGAGGAGGAGGAGGAGAAGAAACATCAGAAAAAGCAATATGGGTTCACCACCACTTCGTGGTGTGGTGAACCCATAATAAATACATGTAGGAGGGGGTAGAAGAGAGTGACTTGTCGATCACATCTACTTTATTTCTTTGTGCCCTGAATTCTGCAGAATGGTCCTTATTCAATCTTGCCTGCCCAAATACGTCAAAACGTAGAAATGTAAAATCAAACAAATGCAAATGACAACGGACATATCATGTAGACAATCTCGTATTATGGGATCCACCAATTAACATTTCCTCATCGATTGAACTGCTAATTGTGATAGACAGCAATGATCAGTCTGTCTGACAATGGCGTTCTGGTGTTTTTGTGTCACGTTGTCTTACTTGTATGCATGAGTCGGTGTCTCTGAAAGGGTGCAACGGTGAAACATCAAAGTCCGTATTTGTCTTTAGGCTTGACTAAAGTCTGAAAAGAGAGCCCGAGTTTATACACCAGTCATGCAAATCCAGTCGCTGGTGAAATGTAGTCATAACAGTTCGTACTTAAGAACACACCCGGGCTTCTCTTTTATACTGTTAATGTCGAAATCTGGACTACTAATAGTGCACGCTGGGCTAAACGTTCATCGATTGCCATATTTTCCTCAGTCCAAATTTTCTGGTCTGGAATATTAGGATCTGACGGCAAGACGCCTTATCTGTGACTTTTTGGAGGACTTTCTGCTATCAAGGAAAAGGGCTTTATCTAAGACGCAGGTGTCACGGCAAGGTGAGGTTTGATGCCCACAGGAACTGTGAAAAAGCAAGGTCAGAGGCATATTCAATGACGTCGCTATTGGAGTACATTTCGACCTCAAACCTGTTGCTACAACCACGATTTATTTAGCATTCGCCGCCCCCCCCCAACTTCATTTCATGTAAAATTTGATATTCTACTTAAGTTGACATTCAGGTAGATTAGCACAAAGTTATACTGCGTTGCTAGATAACACTTTTAAAAAGAATTAACTTCATCTCAACACAAAGGAGTATACAGTATGATGATATATGGAGGTATAGTCCGGCTTTTGGAAATATTTCCTGTACAGAATTGTAAGGTTTAAAGTTGGCGAAATGTCTATTGTTTGCTCGTGACGCTTTGTAGATGGACAGCAGACTAGGTGCATGTTGGCGCTGTGGCAGCCAGTGTGGGACCAAGGGTGTCAAATGTGCGGGGTGTGAGTTCGCCTCATACTGCAGTCGGACGTGTCAGGACAGAGACAAGTTTCGCCATGAGGTCAGTGTTGTTTGCCACCGCTTGCAAGGAGAATTTGCAAATGTTTTGTGTGTGCTTTTCATTTGTTCGTCTGTCTTTCTGTAATTATCCTAATACAGTAGTGGAAAGAGGGGGGGGGGTTGTAACGAAAGACCGAAAGAAAGCGTTAAATAACGTTAAATAGAAGGTCAAAATGGAAGGACGGATTCTCATGATTTGGGGGAATAAAATGCAAAGTATTCTAATTTTGCTTATGAGAACATTTTCTATCATTTATCTTTGCCTTGAAAGAGGTATAAAGTATTTATTTGGGAGCTATTTTACGCTATCACAGGTGGAGTGTACCAACTGTGCTGTACACCACCAATGCTCCGCTTGCTCCAGAGTGACCAGAACTGCCAAGAGATGCTCCTCTTGCGACAAGGCCTGGTACTGCAACCAAACCTGCCAAAAAGAACACTGGACACGTCACAAACCGACATGCCGGGAAACCCAGAACAAAATAGTAAGGGTTGCCACTGATCTGCGCAAAATCTACCGTTATAACCGGTACATGCAAAAACTTACCGTTTTCCCCTACTATCGGGGGAACTCTCCCGCTCAGGACTTAATAAAGATAGACCAAAATGAAGGAGAATACCCAGACAATATGGCGGTCCTTTTGGCGGGTGTTGGCAACCTTAGAAATGTCATGGCCACGGTAGCTGGACTGAAGAAGTCTTTCAACGGAAGTATTCGCTTTGCCCAGAACGACTCGGACCCACAGATAATGGCCAGGAATGTGTTCTTCCTATCCTTCCTGTGGAAGTACAGACAAGATGGGGAGGTCGCCCGGAAGCTGACACAGATTTGGTACTCGGTGAAGATCGCGGAGGAAGAGGCCGTAATGGCACAGGAGTGTCTGCGGGAACTGTTGTTACTCACTGAAGATTCCGGCACCCTGTGTGGCGGAAGACTAACCATGGCAGCAGACCAAGTGCCTCAGATTCGGACAGTGTTTGAACTGTGGCTGTCTCTTCTTTCAGGAGAACGGAGGCTACAGACAACCCCACAAGAACAGCTCCGTCGAATCTATCAGAGGAATGCAGATGGTGTGGGCACATTTATGCGGAGCATACCCACACGCCATCGCGCGTCAGCAGATGACTGGTTCAAGGCCGGAATCCTCCTTCCTCAGTCAGACCCCAGACGAAAATGCTCCCGCCGCGACAACTTTACCTTGGCAGCCTGGAAACCTGACATTTTCTCGCCATCGGTTGATTTTTCATTGCTGACGACTTCTGACGGATTCATCCTTGAAGGGATTGCAGCAGCGGGCATTAACGAAGATGGGTTGCCCTTCTCTGAGTGGGACTTCCTCCAAGTGAAAGCGAACAGTCAAAGTCATAACCTACTGACAATGTACTCTCACTACGTCGAAGGCGTTGTAAGGCAATTTGCGGATGTGTTCAACCAGGGACGCCTGTCCTTCCATGTAATTTTGGCGGACTGCCTCAGCATACCAGCACATCTCCCAGTAGATGTTCAGTTCGATCGCATCTTCACCAGTAACCTTGCTGACTACGTAAGCTTCCCCATTCTTTTGGACACATACCGCCCCCTGTTGAGAAAAGACAACAGTGCAGCTCTTATCATCACGGAGTTTCAAAACATGCCAAAGTATTTTCCAGAAGCGACAGCAGTATTCGGTACATGCAACCCGTTCTCGGTGCTTCCTTTGTACGAAAATGCCACAAAGGACCTGCAAAATGAGCCAGACTGGACAAATCACCGAAATCGCGAAGAAATAGTATTCAAATCAGGAGCCACAGCTATAATAGAATATTTCGACAACTGGGATGCGTTTACTCAGTACCTGCGTGCTGCGCTTCTAGCACACAGGTGTCCTGAGTCCTCCCACCCCGTTCTCACACGGAAGGACGTACCCAAGATGTCCGAGGTCAGCAACAACAGTGGGATGAAGATGCGGAACTTCCTGAGGGAGCTAAACACAGTCTTGCCCTTCCGGTATCGCATCAATGTACGTAGGGTCAATCTACGTAGCGGACATAAGCGTGCGTTGGAGTGGACATTGGCAGACAGTTCAGGTCAGGGCACTACTGATGTCTAAACTAAACAGTCATTATGGTACTATATATCAGTACTTAATACTAACGACTAACTAGTAATGATAGAAACACTCAAAAGTCAGCAATCGTGAGTATAGGCAGGAAGACCCAGATTCTCACTGAAAGGAGTACATTTTGTCACATTTTTCAAAGCGCACAGACAATTACAAATTTTGTGAAATAACACAGTGTTGCGAACAATTCTGCAAGAAACGTGAAACCTCTGCTGTGCTTCATGACCAATGATGTAAGTTGTTTTAAAATCTGATGGCGAAATGCATTAAGGATTGTCCCAGTCCTTTAGTTTTCTTCCACGATTGTATTCTTCAAAGCCCTTAAATCATATACATATCATGCATAGACATACTTACCTGAGGATCAGACATAAGTTTGACACAAGTTCAGAAAAATTCGGAATGCATTATCTTTCGTTCTATAATCGTCTTTCCATTCTAATAGATATTGCGTATTTAGCAACTGTTATGAGATTTGCACTACTATTTCTCACTCCTTGATCCTTAATAACAATATGTGTTTCATTTTCTATCCTACTCCAGAAGTTGTCTAATCTACGACACTCCAAAAACATATGTTGATGATTTTCAAGTTTGTTGCACAATTCACAGTAAGGACTGTAAATGTTTCCTGATACATTTCGTATTTTCCACTTATTTAGTAGAGAATAGTGATGTCATGGTTGTTCCTCGGTGTTCTTATTCTTATGTCTGTTATACCCTGACGCGTGTGAAATACTGGACTTACCTACGTTAGAAGACAGAAGGGTCCAACACTGTCTGAACTTCGCCAGAAAAGTTCTCCGATCGCATACTAGGACCTCTGACACTGGCTACCACCACAGGAGGGGCACCACCACTGAGCGCACCACTCGCTCCAGTAACCATCTAAGCCTTGTCAAATGTAGAACGGAGCGTTACAAATGGAATAGCATACCATACTTGATTTCTCCTCATGAACAGCCATGATAGGACAATATGAACACCTGTATATGTAAAGGGCATGTGCAATATGCTTTTTTATCTATGCTGAATCCCAAACTTGTTCTTCTTAGTGGCAATCCATCATAGACGCAGCATGTCGATGACTTTGTGAACCATATACTGATGTTGACATTTGTGTAAATGCTAATGAATGTCGATGTACAACAAAAAGTAATTCTTATTCAGGCTGCATAGTTCTTGTTTATGTGACTATAACCATTGATGGATTGATTATTACCTTATGGTAGCCAATGGGAAATGCATAGACAGAATCAGTGAGTAATCCATAATAATAGAAAAAAAAACATTTATCAAAACTATATTCCATGGAGGCATGAGATCCTCAACTTCGTTTATTTGTGCGCTTAATGTCTGTTTGAATTTCATGTCTTGATTTTCATTTTGATTGTTCTTTACACCTTGTCAAAACTAGACAAGAGAGAAATAAAGAAGAGAGCAACGATGAGTCTGTATGAATTACTTCCCTAGTCGCTGTTTACAAACTTTGACCTGGCATGCATGTTTCAATTCATGTTTTCAAGGCGAGACCACAAACATACTTATTTTATGGTACAACAGTATATGCTGTTTAAAAAAAAAACTTTCTATGATCTCTCGTCATGGTCGTCTTAACTCATCAATGAAAAATTTACAATTTATATTACACACAATGACGTTTGATAAACAGTTGTAATTACGTTAAGCTGCTGCTTTCATTTTTCCAACAGTGCTGCAATATGTTTTCTTTGTGATTCACTCACTCGCTTACTCGCTCACTCCAGTAGCCCTTTGTAAGCTATTTACATTTTCAAATTTTGTACTTCGAGTAGCATCAATTTGTTTATGAAATTTTCCAATTTTGCGTCAGTACTGTAATAATAACAAAAACGTCCTTGGTTATACAGAACATTCCTTCTGCCTACGAGAACTTAAAACTTCTCGCATGCTCTAGTCGCGACTCATGTCGGTCTAATTATAACTTTGTTTTACGATTATAAGTGCTGTTATACAGAATCACAAACAGAATCACATCAAAAAATGTAGTCAATAGAAAAGAACATAACTGTATTTGAATATCATAGTTTACAGAAAGTTTGTAGCGAACATTTTTAAACAAATTATTTCAAACAGTCGTTCAAACTGACAAGTTGAAAGCCGGAGTTTTCATACAGATAGTCCATGAGGAAAGCGGAGATCATGTAGCTGTCGGGATGATCAGTGTCCAGACTGAGGATCCCTCCTTTCGAGATGCGTTCATACAGGATACGGAGCGCCTTTGGCGTCCTCTCCACGTCTCTGTACCTGTAATAGTTGTCTTCCTTCAACAGTGTTCCTGGGAAAACACAGAAGACTGGAATTAGATTTCAGATGTAATCAAATATAAAAATAACTTTTAAACAAGAAGCCATAGGCAACAATCTCCGTGAAGTTTTATATATTACAACAGAAATAATCCCAAGCATCAACGCCATACCTACTGTGCAGACATTAGGCAACGGTTAATCAATACAATCAGGGCGCGTCACAACCACAAAAATACCTAAATCCATTACTGCTCTCAGGGCGTGTAAAGATACTGTGCTTCAAGTTCGAAGTTCATTTTGATTACACACACACAATCATTGCATTCGCATAAAGATCGGACTACTATTAAATGATCGTGTCACTAGTAACAAAGACAGCCCCACCGTCTTACCGTGCCTGTTACTTATTAAGCGTGACTGGCCATACAGGTCATAATCCAGCAACAGTTGCAGCTAGCACCGCGAGTGTTACTACCGCTGGTCAGATACCCGGGCGAAAACATCTCAACTTTGTAGGGATGTTTCAAAAATAAGCATTTACTGCAATATCAAAACTGCTAGGGTGAAAATAAAAAGACGTGCATCACCACGGACATAGTGGCACACCACATGCCAAATTACACAGTAATAGCACGTACGGAACAATGCGTTTTTACTGTCCACATGTTCTACAAACGGCCCCATCCCTTAAACATGGGGAATAAACATCTGGTACCACTTATCGACCCCTCCCCGTATCTGCCTGAAGTTCGCTCCCCCCCCCCGCTATTCCAAACAACGCGTTTTTCGGGACCATTCCAATTTGCCTCATAATTGTAAGGGTGCGTTTGCAATATTACATTGACCGCGAAAACAGCAACGCCGAAAATACACATTTGTGCATCAACGCGGGCATGCCCGCAGACGGCGTATAAAATTTCATGCCGATTGCACAGAGAGAACCCCGTGTTATAGCGGAAACACGAAAATCCAGCCCATCACAACACTCCGCCAGGAGGTCCTGACCTCCTTCACGGAGTAAAAATGTAAGGAGTCGTCTAGTGTTTTAACGAAGTTGAGGATATTGCTTGTTTGTTTGTTTCTCTCTCTCTCTCTCTCTCTCTGTGTGTGTGTGTGTGTGTGTGTGTGTGTGTGTGTGTGTGTGTGTGTGTGAATGTGTGTGTGATTTATTGTACCCAGAAGCATTTGAATGACACACGTGGGAGCGGTACCGGTTAATACCTCACCACGGACCATAAAAAGGTTAGACACAGGAAATGGGGTCCCAGAATCTGGTAGAGAACAAACAACAAGTCGTCAGTTGGCAGGGCGCCAGTTGGAAAACTTACAGCGAATTTTACAATGAATAAAACAAGAAATTCACAAAAGTTTGAAATGTCGATATCTGTTTTGGCCCTATTTTCGATTTTGCAATTTTGTCTACCTGGCAGTAGCATTTCTCATCAAAAAGCCAACCTTTAAGTTAGCTCCAACTCACCAAGGTTAGGAGGAAACTTGGTTGTTGGCTGAATGATCCGCAGTCCTCTATTCTTCGCTGTATCTTGAACTCGTTGCGACAGGCCGTCCGGATAGTAGTAGGCTGGTCGCAGCCCCACTTCCTTCATCCGCTGTACGGCCGAGACCAAACTCATCCGCATCACGTCCGGGTTCTGCAGGACCCAATGGTCGGCTGGAAAGGGCCCGGACTGTGGGGGTGATGAAACATGCACAATATATTGGTCCTCACTGCTACATAGTGGAGTCTCCATTAAAAAAATGGTGGTAGAAAGAAGTTTGTGGACAACGTGCATTCTGGTATGGACGTTAAGAGCAAAAACTACCACTCAAAATGCAGGGCATGGCGCTTTTATAGAAGAATTTGAGAACTAAGATTTCAGATTTTTCCAGGGTAGAAATGTGTCAAAATCTCCCTAGTTTGGTTGCGTCTTTGGCAATCTCACTTCCCAAAACCAAGTTCTGCGTCCCAACCTCTACTTCAGAATGCAGTTGGATACGTCAAAACTGGGAGTGCTTGTTGTACTTACAAGAAAACAATAAAACACACCTCACGTATTCCTATGGTGTATCTGTCGGCCCACTTGGTGATGAGGTCCGAGAAGTCCTGCACGAAGTCCCCGTACACGAAAAGAGTGACCGGCATGTTGCTGGGGTGCGCCCGGATCGTCTCCACCAGCTTGTGGGCTGCCTTCCTGTTCATCCCGACCTGCACTGTCAGGGCCAGCCGGGCTGGGCCGTCTGGAGGCGGGGTACAGTTGGAGTAGACCACTCCTGCAGCTCCGGGGGTGTCCGCTGGGACCTGGAAACAAAGAATAAAATGACTTTTTTTTCTGGCATTTATTCCTTTACAAGGGAAGAATGATTGATAGTGATAAAAGCAGTTCCAGGCACAGTTACCATGAACGATGTTCGAGTTCGAGTGGCACCTACAATATATACAGGTTTAACTTCTGGTTTTAAGGCAGCTGAACAGATGGATCTTATAGTTATATTAATTGAATATGAAATATGAATTTAGTGGTTACTTCCTCCTCCATTGCTGGGTAAAACACTACAATACTAATTTCTTTTCTTCATGTATCTCATTTTTCTAATTAGTTGAATTTGTGGTTCAAACCCAAACCGTGAATATGTGCCCTCGCTTTACTTACGTCAATCTTGTGAATGCTTTCCATGTCTTGGTATCTTTTATGCTCTCCTGCCCAATCCAGCATATTGATGCTATGGGTTTTCATGGTGTTCCTAAGTTCTTGTTTTCTTTGGGCTGACCAGCCCGGTACAGGGGTCCAGCCGTGGAACTCGCCATAAAACCTGCAACGTTTGGTATATATTAACATCTGGATATGTGACTAGTGTTATTACATCCCTAAAGGATGTGGAGTATTAAAATCAAGCTTGTTCGTACGTTTGCAGCTGTATGTAACTCAATATACCTTTCCTACATTGGTTTCTAGTTTTTCATGTTGTCTGCTTGCATATGCGCAAGATAATCTTTTTTAATCGTAGCAGTTTTTAGGCCATGTAATATTCCAGAAAACACTCTCTGTTAATGGACTTGTGGAACAGGTCATAAATCTAGTTTGCTTTTGTGAGTGTGCGCTAATAAATAGGTTTTTTTTTCAAGCAGATGTTGGGATACGTATTGTTTTTACACCCCCTGGTACTTTTGAGTAGCTACATATTATTCAATGTCAATGTCGTGTTGAAGTTGTAAGGTTGATAAATTTGAACGCTATATTAACAATGGTACTAATGCTCATCTCCGGCTGAGATAAAGCAAGTCAGAACGTCTCTCTAGTTTAATTTCTAGGATAGACTAAACCATCCAAAATAGAGAGTGAAATGGAAGAGCGATGCACGTACTTGTCTATCCACTTGAAAGTCCCTTCTTTAATCATCTTTTCCAGGATTTCGTACTCAGCTCCCTCGACGTCCAGTTTAAAGATGACATAGTCTTCCAACGCTGGACAGGAGAAAGGCTCCAAAATTTAGTATGGAATTCATATGTATGTCAGATGGATTTTTACATTATTCCTCAAAAGTCAACATTGTCTGTACCCAAGCCACTCGTTTTTACGACAACAAGCAGTTACTCAAGCAACTGGATATGATTTTGGAAACGGTCAGACGTGTCAGGTAGCATCCACCACCTTTCGTCAGTGACACTGGTTTTGGTGTATCTTTTTTATGGGTTCACCACACCACGAAGTGGTGTGTGGTGAACCCATATTGCTTTTTCTGGTGTTTCTTCTTCTCGTTCTCCTGCCATTTTTTAAATGGATTCAGCTTCTTCATTTTAGGGCCTAAGGTCCTGAAATTTGGTATGGAGGTACAGTGGGCAAATACCCCTAGGCGTTTTTGAAATTTTTGTGATACGGGCTTTTAGAATGGTTTTATTTGAGTTTTTTGGCTGTGTTATAGCAAATGTATTACTGTGTTAGTGTGCCGTGTTTACCACGTTTGGGCATGAGTCATCACAATGGAATGCAGGGCATCAACCAATAGGCATGCAGCTTTCCTCTATTCTTCTTGCTGATTGGCTGTTGGGATTTAACTTGATTAACACCTGCACAGAGCATTTCCACCTGCACAGAGCATTTCTTGCTGATTGGCTGTTGGGATTTAACTTGATTAACACCTGCACAGAGCATTTCCATACTAACAGTATGTCTGTATTCAAGTGTTTTGGTAGGTATTTCAAGCTTTCCTGCTCCAGCATTGGAATGCGGGGCATGAACGTTTTTTATTTTGAAAATCAACAGTTTGCATTATGCAATTAAAAATCCTAACCAATAAAGTAGGGAATAGCTATCCAACTGTTGTTTTAGTTGTATGTTACTTCATATTATAGTTATATCAATGTAAATCATTGTTTTCCCTTGTGTTTCTCATTCTTTCCCTGCCATGTCGTAAAATGTGGTGAACCCATCACTGTATTTGCTCCAAAGCAAATATTGGCCTTTCTAGTTTCTACGTAATTTTTATTAGATTTTCAGAAGAAAAATACAATACGCTGACTTACATGGCAAGCATGGCAAGCATGGCACAGGATTTACAAGAACAAAAACAGACTCATACCAGAACTAATCCATTAATAATTATTCATATCAATTTAAACATAAAGAAACTGTAACACATAGTAAATAAAAGTTAAGTTAACGAAATAAACAAATACAAAAGTCTCCATTCGATTACCATACGTCGAGTAAAAAAACAGCAACTCAAGAACAACATTTTGGCGTATCTTTTTACCTGGATGTCTAACCTTCACCGACGGCCTACTTGTTTTTGTTTAGGCGAATATTAAATGACGTTTGTTGACGTAGATGGTATTGTTTTAGGAAATCCGATTTCTTGTTAAAGATAGATTCTAGATTCTTGGCTTGGCTAAATTACTAGTATGTATCCGAGATACAAATCATGATCAAATTCCATGGTTTTGGTGGCTTTTCGGGGCTTCAAGGAGCAATTTTGTATGATCTAATGACAATGACTAAATGTATTACAAGCCCATGACCATGCTAGTTGTAAAAAAAAAACATGTCTCATTTCCAATATCTTTATCCGTTTTACTGAAGGAAAGGAAACCCGGGAAAGGTTTCACATTCGTAGCTCTACATATATTGTTTATTGAATATGATTGACATGAAGATATCATTTCAAACTTACCGGTGTTTTCTTGTATCCACTTGGAGAGATCCACCATTGGTATCACATTTTTCACACCGAATCGTCGGCCGTGAATTTCATCCCGCTTCTCTGCGTCCGATGCATAGATCGCTCCGCCTCCCCACTGCATGTCTTGGCCGGCGACTTTACCTTTGTCAGGTTTCCAGGCGGACTCAGCGTAGGCCGTGATGTTTCCTGATTAGAAAATACGTATATTTGGGTGTTTTGGTGAGTCTATTAGTTAAGGGTTAATGGCCCGCCCTTTCTCGGTGAATATGGTGTGGTAAAGCCTTGTCAGTTGCTTTAACCACCGAATAAAGCCACCGAGTGAGCGCAGCGGGCCATTAACACTTTTATCATATAGCCTATCAAGACTTACACAGTAAAGAGTGACACATTCCTGTATAACAAATACTAACTTAAATAGAACATGTGTTTCATATGGAGTCACCTGAGGTCACTAGCTGGAGCAGGGTCGTGTTCTAT
Source organism: Branchiostoma belcheri (assembly GCF_001625305.1). Lineage (NCBI taxonomy): Eukaryota > Metazoa > Chordata > Leptocardii > Amphioxiformes > Branchiostomatidae > Branchiostoma > Branchiostoma belcheri. The sequence goes on from NW_017802591.1 coordinate 796,595, forward strand.
TTGGGTCATCGGCAGGGAACACGTGTTCCTTTTGGGAGTCACCCGAGGTCATTGGAACAAAAGTTATTTTTGGAACAGAGTCGTGTTCTATTTGGGTCACCCAAGGTCAATTGAAGGGTGATTATTGGATTGTTAAAGTATTGATTGGGCATGGGATGAATGACCTGTTTTGACTCTATTTGTGACACTACGGCGTCATAGGAATGTGGAATCGAGCCTTCTGATTGGTCAACGTCACCCGGCTATGGCTATATGATAATATTGACTTAATATAATATCATGTAGACTTTACTTATTTTATACTCTATTTCATTGTTCTTGTATGTTTTGTAATTTGCAATTAACCTCCGGGCACGAATTTGCAATAAACTTTTCAATATTCTAATAGTATAATATGTGATGAATTTGCAATCCCACATAAATTTATGTAATGTTTATGGATGCGTATGGAGCACATGTTCACCTTCTTCCTATCCTATATGACCACATAATAATAGAACAACTGTGTGAATTCATCTCCACATGCTTTAAAAAGAGAGAAGAAGTCTTTAAGACCTAGGTTAGATAGAATGCACTTTCTAGTAGTTCCTAATACTCTTAATTACTCTTTTATCCTTGTATCATATGTACTTGATGTTACTCAGTATTATCTGAGTACACTGTACGTGTATCATTATACCCTAATGTATGCATTTAGCCCAATGGGCATCATGAACATGCAAATAAAGATTCAATATTGTGTGTCTAGGCTGATGAAATATAGAGAAATGAGGTAAGTCATCATTTTGAAACAGGGGTTGAGAAAATTAGAGTCATCTAAATGTGAAATCTTTGGTTAAGCGTTCTTTTTTTCTTTTTTCTTTCTTTCTTTCTCTTTCTTTCTTTCCTTCTTTTCTTTCTTTCTTTCTTTCTTTCTTTCTTTCCTTCTTTGCAACGACAACAGATCAGTACACAGGTTATCAAGGCTGTGGTGACTGGTGTCAGATAACCAACAAATACAAACGCGGAGACAAACATCAAATAAAGAAATCTACTACAGATACAAGACCTGAAATAAAGATAACATATTGTAACTGGTTACAAAGGCCAGCAATATGCTAAAAGTGGAGTTATATATTAATTACCTCCGGGGGAGGAGACATCCTTCCGCGGAAGGGTTTTGTGAGAGATTTAGATTTTCATGTTCGCAGCTGTTTCTCGCGTTTGGGTGTACGGATTCTTTTGAGACTCGGTATATGTTTTGCTATTGGGCTGCAGATAATGCACGTTCTTTTGTTTTTATTGTATATGTGTTTTCGGGCGTGAAAATATTATCTTTTGATGGCCCCAGAACACCCCTTTGAGCGTGAAAATGGTCGCGACCGTTGACCTTTGGCGTGTTTAAGCTATTTTCAGTCTGGTCCACGTATATGACCCCTCGCAAAGAGGGGTGTCCGGTCTCGATAAATTCTTTGTTTAAAACCCTAGTCCTGTGGCGCGCAACACTTGTTGTTGTGCACAAAATTCAACACCATCAACTATACATAACAAACAACATATAAAAATATACAATAAAAAGCCCGGAGGTATAAAATCTCAGATTTTACTTGTTACTAATTGGAATGGATGGAAGGCTTTGGGTAAAAGCTAAATTCAAGTACTGTAAAAGAATCAGGACAAAAGGTGGTTTCTGCAGTGAGCCTTCATCTTACTGAAGTACATGTATCCTTAGGCTAGCTCTTGGTAAATGTTCAATCAGTTGGAAGAAGGTTAATGCAATTTATGTGGCGTCGTGTGGTGTAGTGGTAGATCACTGGACTATGAAACGGGGAGACCCGGGTTCGATTCCGGGTCGTACCCGAACAAGTCCGAACATGCGCCCCGACGTTGTACCTTGGGAAAGGTACTTTACACGACTTTCCTTACTTCGGGTGAAAATACCTTGAGGATACCTTGAGGATGAACTGGTGGCTGAAGGCGTCGCCTGTTGTGCCACCCTCTTGTCATTCCAGGTACTTCCTTTCCTCCCAACACATGTCCAACCTTGACTTGAAGGCATTTACAGACTCTGCCTCTACAACAACCTCTGACAAGGAGTTCCACTTGTTTACTGTCCTGACACTAAAGGAATTCCGCCTAACTGTGGACTTGGCCAGGGTCACAGCCAGCTTGTAACAGTGGCCTCTAGTTACTTGCTGGTTACCAAGGTGGAAGAAAAGCTCGGGATCTACTCTCTCCTTCCCTGTGAGAAACTTGTAAACCTGTATCATATCTCCCCTGTCTCTTCTGAACTTGAGTGATGGAAGCTTCAGCTTCTTAAGCCTCTCACTATATGGGAGTGTTCTAAGTGAAGGCACCAACTTGGTGGCCCTATGCTGCACCTTCTCCACTAGCTTCTGATCCCCCTTGAAGTGTGGACCCCAGACTGTGTTAGCGTATTCCAGGTGTGGCCTCACCATGGACTTGTACAGCAGCGGCACGGTTACTTCGTCCAGGTTGGAGAATGTTCTCTTGACTAGACCAAGCACTTGATTGGCCTTCTGGGTTGCCTCAGCAGTGTTGACATGGAAACTTAAATGCTCGTCCACTTGCACCCCCAAGTCTTTTTCCACTTCAGTGTGTTGCAATACTTGGCCCCCCAGACGGTAGTCGGCTCTTTGATTCCCTCTCCCAAGGTGTAGAACTTTGCACTTCCCTGCATTAAAAGGTAGTTGCCACACTGCTGACCAGTTCTCTACTGCTTGAAGGTCATGCTGTAGGGCCTCCTGGTCATCCTGCGAGCAAATGGGCCTGTAGATCTTGCTGTCATCAGCAAAGATTTTCACTGAACTGCTCACAACGTCAGGAAGGTCGTTGATGAAAATCACGAACAAGGTGGGGCCGAGAACGCTCCCCTGGGGGATACCACTGCCAACGTCTCGCCACGTGGACTGCACTCCGTTTATCACCACCCGCTGTTTCCTGGCCTTGAGGAAGCTCCTCATCCACATGAGGATGTTCCCCCTCACCCCATACGCTTGGAGTTTCACCAACAACCTCTCATGAGGGACTGAGTCGAAAGCTTTTTTAAAGTCCAAGTAGACACTGTCCACGGGTTCCCCCCTCTCTAGGTACTGTGACCAGTCATTCATGACCACGAGTAACTGCGTAGTACATGACCTTCTTGGGACAAAGCCGTGCTGGGAGTCTGTGAGTAGACTGTTATCCATGACCGTGAGGTGTTCAACCAGTGCATCCCTAATGATGGACTCCAGTACTTTCACTACAACAGAAGTCAGACTCACGGGCCTGTAGTTCCCCGGCTCTTGTCTGCTGCCCTTCTTGTGAATGGGGGTTATATGCGCCACTTTCCAGTCCTCTGGCAGTAGACCACTGTCCAATGATTTCCTGAAAATGACTGCTAAAGGGTATGCCAGGACTTGTGCTAGTTCCTTAAGGAGCCTAGGGTGTAGACCATCTGGTCCTGCTGACTTTGTCGGATTTAACTCGGTTAATTTCCCTCCCACAGTCTCTTCATTTATGTCCAGCCCTTCCAACATGGAGTTTACTGCTCTCGCCGGCATACTAGGGATGTTAACAGTGTCCTCATTTGTGAAGACACTGGCGAAGAAGTCGTTGAGAACCTCTGTCTTATCCTGTTCCAATAAGGCCATAGACCCATCAGGTTTAACTAGACTACCAATCTTCGGCCTTGTACTGAGGCGAGACTTGGCATACTTCCAAAATGCTTTGGGGTTGTTTTTGAGGTCCTTGACCAGTCTGTGCTCATAATCCTTGCATAACTGTCTTGTTAGACTCCTAAGGTCATTCCTGATGCTTGCAAACTTTCTAAAATCGCCAAGACTACCCGAAGCTTTCCATCTAGACCATGCTCTTTTTTCCCTCTTTACTAACAACATTGCATGCTTGCTCATGTAAAGTTTGTTTGGTTTCTGGACTGCTTTAGCCATTGGGATGCATTCATTAGTGACCCCTTCAAGGATCTCACAGAACTTCGCCCATGCTTCGGGTACTTCCAAGTGATTCAGCTCAGCGTCCCAGTCAGTAGCCCCAAGGTCTTCCCTTGCCTTCTGATAGTTCCCCTTGTTGTAGTTGCGTCTTGCTACTGTGACAGGTGAGGCGTCTGCCCCACAGTTGATGTCAAACAACAAACAGCAGTGATCCCCCTTTCCCAGACCAGGTTGGTACTTCACTTCCCCGACTGTGAGTTCTTCATTTGTGATTACCAAGTCCAGTACGGATGGAGTTTGATTCACCCGGTAACGAGTAGGCTCGCATACATGCTGAGTTAAGAAATTATCATCCAAGCAGTCGAGAAGGAGTTGACAGTGATGGCTGGAGCCTGCTGTTGCTAACCTAGACTTCCAGTCTATTTCTCTCAGGTTACAGTCCCCCATGACCACTATGTGCTCGGCTCTCTCGCTATACACTGTGGATAGAAGTTCACATAGTTTGGTTGTACTAGCTACCGGATCTGAGGACGGGCTACGGTACACACATCCCACTATAAGTGAGTCTTTCTTCCCCGTTTCACATTTCAGAAACAAATGTTCTTGAAACCCAACGTCGCTGTAATCCAGTTGCTGCACATTTAAGTTTAGTGACTTCCGAACAAAAATGGTGATTCCCCTTGTACCGCTCCTACCAAGGTTGCTCTCGTCGGGGTCAAAGTTCAGGAAGGCCTCATAGCCTTCCATGTCCAACGTGCACATTCTTAGTGGGTTCACCTGCGCCTTGGGGATAACTTCGGTCAGGACGATCAGATCCACCGGATCGCTAGCAATCCTGAACCTCAGTTCTTCTCTCTTGTTTGGAAATTGATCTGTATTGGTGTATAAGACCTTTAGCGTACCAGTTCTACCCCCTGCCGAGTCTCTTCCCTCATGTGTGTACTTTGGCCTGTCCTCGTCAGAAATGCTGCTTGTCTCTTTCCCCCATGTGACTACATTGACTTTGACGTCTTACTTCTCTCTGCTGGCGACTAATTTCTCTCTCCCTTCTTGTTAAATCCGGTGCTATGAATATGTTAGAAAAGTTACTGCTGTGATTAAGACATTTGGCCTCCTTTAACAGATGGTATCTGTCCGATGTGTCAGTGAGGGTTACTAGCAGAAGTCGATTCTTGTCAGGGAGACGTTTGCCTAGCCTGGTTGTCTTCTTAATGCCAATGTTTTCCAGTCCAAGTTCACTGGCCACATTGCGTGTGAATTCTATGTCATGGCTAGCTTTACCCTGCTGATCTAAACCCGTATGCTCAGGTACGTTGTGGAGAATCACATTACTCTTTCTACGTATGGATTCAATGTAGTCCTCTACTGAGACATGGGTCATGCTCTATGCTTACGCTGGTGACATCCTTGTTTATTTTAACCTGGGTTTGGTCCGAATCATTGTCATTGGTAACTGATAGTGTGGCTGCAGTTTTAATCTCTATAAGCTCCGCACTCGTATCCGTTGCTGTAGTTTCAACAGTAGGATTGCTGCCCATAAGCTCGTCTAATTTCCTGGTAACATCCCGCAATGATTCAGTTACTGATGCCAATATGTCAATGTTGGGCCCTCTTCTATTATCCGTGCTCCCCTCCCAGGATTTTAAACCATGGACGACACAAGCTGCACAAATGAAATCCAGTTCCTTGGTTGCTAGGAAAGTACAAGTATAAATGTCGGCTAGTCTGGCACATGAACTGTGCCACCATGATCCACAGTTATGACAGTAAATCCACTGCCCTCCCTCGTAGTGAGAACTCCCACAATAACAACTGTCACTGCATTCTTCGGCTGTACTGCCATCAGATATGGAATCCTGCTTACCTCGTCTTGTAGCTTGGCCATGTGCCCCTGCTATGCCCTGTTTCCCACTTGTACCTGTACTCGTACGAGTGGTATCTTTTACTTTCCCGCTCGTAGTTGCCTTTGTTTGCTTCGCAACCTCTTGAGATCTCTGTGGTTGGCTTTTCCCCCCTTGTTGTACTGTAGGCTGTTGGCTAGCGCCATCCGGTCCTGTACTGCGCTGTGCCCTCTTCCCCTGGTTTCTGGTCGTCGGCATCCTGCCTCCAGCCCCAGGCCCGTCAAAATCCCTGCCCTGGCTGCCCCTCCTGGCTCTGTTACGTCCTTAGGGCTTTTCCTGCCCGGGGAAACGCGGGAATAACACCCCAACTCACACGCTCGGTCCGTTCAAGTTCTAGCGAGGTGCCGCTTTTCCTAACTTCGTCAATAAAAATTTCCAGAATCCTAAAAAGACATAGACTAAACAAGGTCCAAGAGTTGCTAGCGATAAACCGCGGACTGAGGTGAAAAGACTAGAAACTAAGCCAAAATGGCACTTCCTTCCAGGGAGGTGACGAAAAAAACAATATGGCGCCGCCTAGGATACCTCGTGCTCTGGCAAAAACTCGATCTACGAGCTAAAAAGGAGCCCTATATACTATCTAAAACTTCGTAAAAAAAATACATTTAGCATCCCTCATCTAAAAGATCCTTCCTAAAAACTAAACTCAAGTTAAGACAGTTTAAAAACACCCGAAGTAAGGTCGGTTGTGCGGGAGCAGTTCGAAGCACGTCCACTCTCTCTTCACGCATGCGCATCAATCCCGAGTACCTAGCTTCGGTTAGGGGCGTCTTATCGGATGGGACGTTAAATGGTCCCGTGTTTGAAGAGAGACACACCGTCAAGCACGTTAAAGAACCCACGTGAGTGGTAGTGGAACAAACCATTATGATCTAAAAATGGGATAGGGAATTTTCCCGACCAGCCTCGTAACCCCTGCTTCTCCTATTGGGCCAGTTAGTAGTCCTCACTACTTGTGAGAAATTGGGCTGGTCTCAATCATGATGTTTCTGACTCAGGGAGAAGAGTTGCTGTTATAGTTCTACTCGGTAACCCGTAACCCAGGTGAGTGGTAATACCACTCAGGTGATACCATTCAGGTAGTTAACCAACCTTGAAGTGGCCTAATGGCCGTGTTACGTGGCGACAACTAAGTAAAAAAAACAATCCAGACTAGATCTGAAGAGAAGTACCATAACTGACCATCTTTCCCGCCCACGGCGACTGGACAGTGGAGGACGTGGTTGGAGTAGGACGCAAAGTAGGGAGCCAGCCTCGCGTCCAGCTCAAATGAGTGGATGATGTAGTCTTTTCCATCCGGGTAGGTCTCCCGGAATAACTGTGTGAAACAAAAGAAACAAGAAGCCATAGGCGACAATTCTCCGTGAAGTATTATATATTGCAACAAAAAGAAGTAGCCATTGGCGACAATTCTCTGTGAAGAAAATAAATCGAACAAAGAAAAATTGTGCGTCGGCTCAGTCATCTTAAGTCGCAACAACCAATCAGAGATGCGAAATGCCGACACGTGACGCGGGATTTGGGGAAGGGCGCGCGATGCCCGAAATATTTTTGCGTCAATATTCAGCGCTGTATTTCAAGAGATTAATACCGAGAAACAAATCCTTTTCTTGTTTTGAACGCATAAACATGCATTTACGCTAATCTAGTATGATTCAGGGTTACTTTTTTTTACCTGCCATGGCCAGATTATCTAAAGATGTGTGTATTGTGTGTACCATCTACAGAAAGAGAAATGTACATCAGGTCCGATCATCCGATTTTCACGTTTCGGTTTTTTGGACTCGGTTCATGAACGTATTTTGGTTTGGCTCCTGGAATGTGCGAAAAAAATGACTCCCGGGACTGTCTACAGGGAACACTCGCACATTCGCGGTGTATCAGGACAGCGCGACTGGTCGGCATTAGCGCAGTCCCTGCAATTAGTAACAGTTGCACATCAATCCGGCCGAAAGCATGATTGTGTAACACAGGCTACTTCTTCATATACCGGCTCATACTACACGACGCCTTTACAACTAGCAAATCATAAAATTACCCGATCTACTAGTACTGTATGTGCGGTTTACCAGCCCCAGACCACATCTGACCACGAGGCAGAACACATTGATTGGTTGCTCAAAAATATTGTCCATGTTTACAAAGAGCTGCTCCACTAACACTATGGAGCGGCCCAACCCAAATATATTGGCCATGTATCGTTGCTAGGACGACCGGCCAGTTGCTACGTGACTAAATACACGCCGCCACTAGGTCGCCACACCCGACCAGTTTGAAATCGATAGGATTACGTTATCGGTATTAACATTTCCTAATGTTGACCATCAGCCCCGCCGCGACTTACTACCGGTGACATAAACGGACGACAACATTTCAACGGCATGGGGATGTTTCGAAAATAACCATTTACTCCAATATCAAAACAGCTACGGTAAAAATAAAAAGACGTGCATCATCCCGGACATAATGCAACACCACATGCGAAATTACACAGAAATGCGACGTACGGAAGAATGCGTTTTTGCTGCGAACATCTTCCAAAAAACTTGGCATCTCTTAACCATGGGCAAAAACATCTGGAACCACTTATC
>NW_017802591.1:805035-828292 GCF_001625305.1 Branchiostoma belcheri
ACCTACCCTTCCCCCCACTGCTATTCCAAACAACGCGTTCTTCTGGACCATTCCAATTCGCCTCGTAATTGTAGGGGTGCGTCTGCGATATTACATTGACCGCGAAAGCAGCAACGGCAAAAATACACATTCGTGCATCAACACGGGCATGCCCGCAGACGGCGTATAAAATTGCGTGCCGATTACACAAAGAGAACCCAGTGTTTTGACTGCGAACATGAAAAATCAGCCGATCACAACACTCCGTCCGGAGGTCCTGACCTCCTTCACGGAGTAATTAATATTTTATTAAATATGAAGGATTGAGATGTGGTTACGGACGACATCAAAACCATACGACAACGTCCTAAAAATGTGACCAGGCTATCGTGTGAGACATCGTGCACAGTGTTACTAAATTCAATGCCGAAAAGGGTATAGGGGAGCATAAAGCATCATTTCCATAACAGTCCTGTTTTATTTTTGTTTCTAGAATTATTCTTAATTAATATAATCTTTCCCCTTTTCCGTATAGAAATGTATAATTTGGTCCAATCATTTGCTTCGACCCTGTACCGTTCATAGCACAGCTAATAATCACTTAGGCACGAATCCAGGTGAAACACTGTGTAACATATTGCACGTGCTTTGAAACAGGACTTTATTATATGTATTTGCAAGAATATTAAGGTTAAATATTAAGGTTGATTTTAAACCTCCTTGGTATTTAGAATACTTTTCCTCACTTACAATGTTTATGAGTGAATAAGTATTTGTTTATCTTCAAAACATATACCTCACCACAACGAAGATAATTTTGGAGTTTCTGAATCAGTCTTCACCTTTCACTAGTTACCCACTCCCATGACGCATTGCGACTGGGGTTAAAATTTCCCAGGTTGCATAGCGCAACGTTAAACAGCGTGTTTTTCTGTGTGTTTTGAGGTGTTGGCGCATTTTATGCTTAACATTGATTGACTTACTACGGAGCGAATCTGACAACAAATAGAGAATGAAATTTTTGTCTTCTTTTTAACGCGGTTTGTAACGTGACAGTGGTAACGCTATACCGTCTGAGTATAGGAAGGAGATACAACTATATTGATTTGACTATAATGCTAGAAATATTAATAATTAAAAACATGTTGTATATATGAATGTTACCTTCATTTCTGTCATCAACGAATGTAAAACCACCACAGAATTACATATAATTCAGATTACAAATCGCTATGAAACTTGGGAATTTTACCACCAGGCACAATGCATCATGGGAATGGGAAACTGGTGAATGTGAATGATTTTTCCGTACCTGTACAGTAGAAGCAACATTAGCTCCGCAGTCCAGAAGTATTTTTCGCGGACCAGCTGTCTCTTGTGACATCTGTAGACCATCTCTCGTCTGTGGCAGCTCTGAAGGCCTAGAAGGAACATCATGTGGCCCACAGAATAAAATTATTTCCGTTTAAATCCAAATTCTTTACTCATAGTCGGAAAATGACTTGTGTCGTCGCCTTTGAGCAGTTCTTTATTCACAGCCACTTAAGCTTGTTTAACAAGCAAGCTTAGAGCCGACGTTTCGATGCCCGTCTGTCATCTTCATCAGGACAATTATATGACTGGTGTACTGTGTATGCACTCACTCACTCACTCACTCACTCACTCACTCACTCACTCACTCACTCACTCACTCACTCACTCACTCACTCACTCACTCACTGAAGCTAGCTGTTAGGCCACACCGAATTAATTTTATGGATGACATCCGCGCGCGCATTGATTTTTGCCTGTTTTAAAAAAAAAAAGATCCGAGGATCGATCTGGCCTGGCTCTAGGCCTGGGTGGTCCATAGTAGTTAGCGACAATACAGAGCTGGCGGTAACTCCGGAGGATGGCACCCAGGCTACTGAAGCTCCATGACTCAAGAGCTCAGTACATGCGTACAGTGCCGATTCATAAATTCTGCAAAAAGCCGGCTTGTCGTATACGTTGCTCTATACTGCCGCAAATTCACAACACCAACTTTGTATTCCTGTGGTTTAGTAGCATTTTTATTTTTGGCCGGAATTTTTTTTATTCGCCCGCGCGCACTAGTTTAGGGGTCTTCAGAGGATGTCATCCATAAAATTAAGGCGGTGTGGCCTTACTGCTAACAATACAGTCCCAGACGTACAGCAGTTGTGACATACACATGTTTAGGTATTGTTACAACATGAAGATGACAGACAGTCCTCGAAACGCCGCTCTGGTAGTTTTGACATTGCTATTTAATAATTCACCAACTTGATTAAAAGTATTGATTGCATGAATGGTCTTGTAACCGTTACATTACATAACGAATGTTACAGCGTCACAGAGTCCAGGTTTGGTATTTAAATGACCTCTGAAGTCGGGAAATGAATGTTATTTTCCAATAGATAATGATTAGATATGTGCCTTTAAGCAATGCCGTATCGCTGAATACAACTTACCTAACAAACGTTAGGTTGCAAAAATATATATATATTTTTTTTTGGGGGGGGGTAAGAAAATTTGTCTTGTTATGTGTTATTTGATATCTTTTCAACCATTGCCTACTCTCCAAGCAGAGGTTTGGGTTTTTTATGTGTACATGTGTTTTTGTTTAAATCGGGGTTTCTTTTTTGCACTGGATTCTTTTTTCACCCAACCCAACGTTGGTTTTGTGGGAAAAAACTGTGCAAAAAAGAAACCCGGTTAGAAAAAAAAAAAACAACTAAAAACACATGTACACCAAAAATAACCCAAAACCCAGACCTCTGCTTGGAAAGTAACAATTGGTTGCCTTAGCATGTTTACCATGTCCCGCGCCCCATCATTTCCATATTTATGCTGAAAACATCAAAGCTGAAGTGACGTGAAATACACATAGGGAACAAGAGTTCCACGATCTCATACCTTCGCCAAATGATGTTAACCCTTGCGGGTGATGAATTATACAATTTTAATCATTGATTTTGTAAATAAGAGCCTCATTTGCATGGATTATATCAGTTGATCATATTCTCCACCCAATGACAGCCTTATCATAACAAAAAGGCTATTATAGCACTTCCTCATAAATTATGCAAATGAGGTAATGATTTGAATAAATTATGTTTATTGATGTTCACCTTCACTTAACTTCCAAATGTGGCAAGTATGAAATTCGGGGTGCAGCAGTTACAACTATGGAATTATAAGAATTTGCCATTAATTATGCAAATTAGGTCCTCATTTACATAATCTATATCCTCAGATGTTTTTTTCGTTCTCAAGTAGATGTCACAAGTGTTTCATAGTTCTATTATTGAACAAAGCAGATTTATAGAATTTCCTCATTAATTATGCAAATTAGCTCCTGATTTGCATAATTGCCATCTGATTATGTCAAGCATCACTTCAACTACCTACATACCAAAAATTACGACAATACGTCAACCGGTTCTTGAGTTATCGTCCTTCAACTTTTTTTCAACAAATGCTCCTGCAGTTCTAGAACAAGGCCCTAGGGGACCCAATGGACTCATGTCACTTCTTCCCTACCCCAAGAGCTATCTACCAACTAAAATTCGTGACCCTAGCATGTCCAGAACATGAGATATCAAAACCAGAAGTTCAGCTGCAGTACCTAGGAAAGCCGCCAGGGGGCCCAAAATCTAATCATTTCTAGGTCTCATGAAGACCTACCCACCTACCAAGTTTCATTCCAATCCATCCACTGCTTCTCGAGTTATCTTGCTAAACCACACACACACACACAAACACACACACACACACACAAACGCTACTGAAAACATAACCTTCTTGGCGAAGGTAGTAACATGTAGAGTCTACATGCGGGCAGTGACATTGATATATGTATTCTACACAATACATGTCGAGTTCTGAAAAGTTCAGATTATGCATTCATTGATTATTTAGTGGGGTCGTGTGGCCCAAGGACAAGAGCTACCTACCATCAAAAATTCATGACACTAGCTTGTCCAGATCACGAGATATCAAAACCGGAAGTTGCGCTGCAGTACCAAGGGAATCCACTAAGGGGCCCAAAATCTCATCATTTCCAGTTTTTGGCACACCCTACCAACACACCAAGTATGAAGCAAATCCATTCAGCTGTTCTTGAGTTATTTTGATGACGAACAGAATGACAGACACACAAACGCAACTGAAAATATAACCTCCATGACATGTCATGGAGGTAATAACATAGCATTTTGTTGTTAATTTAATACAAACATCGGGAGGTGAGTGTTATTACTAGCCTCTACCAGGCACCGCGGATCGCTGGAAAAATAGTAGAAATTGGCCGAAATAAAGGAGTCGTAAATTGGATCTTCTCTGGTATACTATCCCTTTATTTCGGCCAATTTCTACTATTTTTCCAGCGATCCGCGGTGCCTGGTAGAGGCTAGTAATAACACTCACCTCCCGATGTTTGTATTAAATTAACAACAAAATGACGACATACACCAAAAGTGATTAGTACAGTCTACATTCTTGCAGTACTGCACGGCTCTACTTACCGAAGAGAATCCTCTAAACAAGGGCAAGGAGGCGCATGGTAGTCGGCGGGAGGACGCCAGATATTGACGGTTGGACCGAAGCTTTGCAGCACGGACAGGCTGTATCCCAGGAATACTCCCACCACGAGGAAGACCAGTTTGTTCGACGACGACAGTGACGTGTTGCCGTTAGTCGCCATCCCGATACGTTCTGCCTCTGTATACAAAAACGAAAAGAAGTAGGGGGTGGGGGTTAACTAATCACGTTGGAAAAACAGTTATATGATGAGAGACCTAGAAGAGTTAGGCTTCACTTGGAAACGTAGCCTGACTAAATCTGCGCTCCTAGCGGCCGGCCCGGTATTACACCAGCCGCCCCCACAGGGACTTGACATCAAGCTTCTGGGGGGCGGCTGGTGTAATAATGGGCCGGCCGCTAGGAGCGCAGATTTAGTCAGGCTATTGGAAACGAATCTCATTTACTAGTATATAAAAGATTAACTCGATGCAAAAAAAATAAAAAAATAAGAAATGTGCATAAACGAATATTCACACATTGTAAGAAAAACCACGGATATTTTCTTTGGAGACCAAACAAGCGCTGCTGACCTAATACGTCGATGAAGGTTAGACATCCAGGTAATACGATACTCCAAAAAGTAGTTACTCAAGCAACTGGATATGATTTTGACGTTTTCAAAATCATATCCAGTTGCTTGAGCGTAACTACTTTTTGGCACCTGCTGACCTAATAATTACCTTCGTCAAGGTTATGTGTTTAGGTACGAGACACCATACATAGGGGTTGCTGATTTTGTAATCGGTAATAACTTGAGGTGTGGTGCATGTGGTTTTGTAAGATACTATAGCGGGGTACATGGTATGATATCTCGTGCTGTGGACATGCTATATGGTCTTGATTTTTGAGTGGGACAAAGATGTTTTGGCAGTAAGTATCCGGCGTGGTTTTCAGCAAAATAGCCGCTTATTTCGCTGCTGCTGTGGTCATTTTATGACGGAATGTGACAAGACGCGGTATAACGTTTGATGTTGTGGATGTTTTTATATTACTTTGTAGATAGCTTGTAGTGTGGAAAAAAAGGGTAGGTCCGAATTTGGGCATTCAAGTGGCACAAGATCGGTGACAAGTCAAGTCAAGTCAATCTTTATTGCACAACAATTGTAACGGGTACAATGCATGGCAAACTCTTTAGTACTACATATCTAGCTAGCATCTACGTCTACAGTATTACCTACAAGCTCTATGTATCGAAAATAACATTCTATTTTTTCAAAAGTTAATATAGTACATGTATATATATGGAACATGGCTGACATGATAATGTACAAGTTTTATATAAATATTATATGACTGTATAAACTGGAGTGTACATCAGTTGGTTGTGTCGGATATAATATGATTTCTTTTAACTAAAGCTTTGGATATATACTGGCCTATGTACAGGGAAGTTTCGTCGGAACATGACATGAGAAGTGTAAAAGTATCTGAGGTTGTTTTAGGTAATACCGGGCAGGATTCGAATCCGGGACCTCTTGGGCCTGGGCCGAACACGCTACCGCTACGCCACATGACCCCACCCCATTCTTATAAAAAGCTCTGCCAACCTTGTGCCGTGAACTATGATTTTATTGGCATGTATGAGAACTTGAAGGAAGACACCGAGCACGTCTTGACAGTACTCGGCTTAGACAAGAAGGTGTCGTTTCCAAGGCACAGATTTGTAACAAAAGGACTACACTGACAGGAGAGGTACTTAAGGAACACTTGGATGTATTACCTGATGCTGAGAGTTACCTCTGCAAATTGTTGGCCAAGTGTAGCCTAGACTACACCATGTTTGTGTATGGCAGGTCTGTACCGGATGCACAATAGGAGATATTGATTCCACATCTTATCTAATTGTAGTTGACAAAAGGCCATACCGCTTAATTTTATGGATGACATCCACGCGCGCGTTGATTTAAAAAAATGCAAAACATTATCAAAGGAAGACACTTTTAAGTATATTATATTATGTACAAATATAGATGTCATCAATGAAGTATGTAAGTATATTTCAAAATGTTTCAAAAAGAGAGAAGAAGCCATTCCTTGGCAATCTTGGGGCCATGTACATACGTAAATTGACCAAGTACAATAACGTTAGTAAATATTGGTAGCAGAACTTTTGCAGAAAGTCTTGCATTTTTAATTTTTTTACATAAGTTTAAAAATGTGTAATTATGGTTTTGTTATGTTTTTGTTTAGAGCCTTTATGTTATCAGCCCAGAGTTGTTACGCAATGTTATAGGTTGCTACTATTGCTCTGATGTGTCAAATAATTACAGATGTTTAAAAAATCTGATCATATATATCTGCTGTCTTGTCTTTTAATCTACAAATCTTTGTCTTTTCACTATTCTATAAGATACTTTTCACTGTGTACATGTAGCTCAATATAATGTCAATACAAACACTCACTGATACATCTGTGTTTGCAAAGCAAGAAATGTACTTTATACATGTGTAGTACCTTTCATGCTTTGCAAACACAGCAAATTCAAGTAAAAGACTGAAAAAAATGTCTGCATTGTGCATGTGGCCTTAAACTTTGACATATGTGTTGCCATGAAAAGCCGTAACCGTATGATCAGGTTAGCTCAGTCTAGTGACTGCAGACAATGAAGAATCACAACCACAATGTGACCGTCCTTGACTCACCTTCAGCCTGAGGCTGTGTCATTTTTAAACGTTGATCCCTTAATAACAGACACAATGACAAAGCCAACGTGTCCTAGTCCCACTTGAATAGATCAGAACAGAACAAAGTATGTATTCTATTGTCTGTCTGTTACATCTTTTTTCCCAAGCTTAATTTTTGTTGAAACTTTTCGACAAGTTGTACCAAATTGCCCTGTGTCTTCAGTAGGAACCTCTAGTTATTTTCATATGCATTGTCTACACAATCCTTGCGACCTTGGTACATGTATAGCCAACGGGCAAAACTATCTGGTTGCCACCCTAGTCCCATATTTTTTTTTTCCTCATGTCTATTTCTGACTAGACAACAAACAAAATGGCGGACATGAACGTGACTATTATACCCAAACATTTCCGTTTTCTACGCTGAAAAAGGTTTCCACTTGTTTAAAAAGCCTACCTTAAACACGAGTGTGTGGCCATTATATAGGATTAGCTTTTCAATCATTGGAGCAAGGACATTATACACCGAATGTCCTTGATTGGAGGAATTTCTAACGTCTAGGCAAGGACATTATACAATGTCTACAATGTCCTTGGTCTAGGCAATGTTCAAATGAAAGCTCATCTGTGCTGGTATAATTGTATTTATAAAGGTTCAAGAAAGGAACTCACCATAGATTTTCAGTCGATCTTGTCAACTGGCCTTCGTCAGATGTATAATGAAGTCGCTGACTCTCCGGCATTAGGAGAGCATTAAAAGTGTAGAAGCTATATAAAATACGGATCTACCACCGTCACGGTTCAGAGAGGGTTGATGGGCCTTGATGTAAACTGGGCCTTCACGCCTCTCACAAAGTAGTCATCCGGGTCTTCTGCATATGTCCCATGTCATGCCCGTAGCCAGGGGGGTTCGGGGGTTTCAGAAGAACCCCTCCCCCCCCCACAAGGTTCAAAGGTCCACTTTTTGGTCCACATTTTATGTAAAGGTCCACTTTTTGGTCCACTTTTTATGTAAAGGTCCAAGATTTTTCTTGACAAGATGGACTGGAATCGTAGAAAAACTGCTCCCTTTGTCATTGAATAAAAATTTATCTCTGATTTTTTCTTGGAAATCCTCTCAAAAATGCAGGAAATGCCATTTTAGAAGGTTCATTTTTCAAAATTTTCCGGGGGAGCATGCCCCCCACCCCCTAGGAACCTCGCGCCTACGGCGCTCGAGGTCCCCTCAACCAGTGCATGGGAAGAACCCCCCATTCAAAATCCTCGCTACGGGCATGCATGTGCCAGTATGCGTACCTTATGCAGAGTAACTGTGTGGCCCGGGAACTTTATATGTATGCGTACGTTGTGAGACTTCAGAAGTATAGTGGAACTGTGCTCCAAAAATCTAGTTTTAAGTGACCGATCGGTTTCCTGACGCCATCACGCTTCAGACTTCCTGAGAATCAGCGAGTGCATCACGCATCTGACGAAGGTTGACGAGATCCAACTGTCCAATTTCTACTGTGTAACAAATTATTTAATATTATTGTCTACATAATGTTAGTGTAAAATGTAAATACATACAGTACTCACCAGAAGAGCTGTAACTCCCGGACAGGTAGCGTCAGAATGACACGAGGTCGAGGTCGGTGTGGGGCCTTAATTATTCATACACCCGTGGCTGTTTTACAGGTTTTTCTGGTGTTCTCTTGGCTGCATGCCCACTACCATAGAATAATCCGGATCGAGCCGAATAGATAGCTAACCGAGGACCTTTTCCCACTAGGATGATTTTTTGACCGTATACGGGCCCCATTCCCACAAGGATAAAGTTATCCGAGTCGAGCCAAATATGCCCGAAGCTATATACTCATCTACACCTGAGTGAGGTGAGGATAGTTGTGTGTTAAGTGGGTCTTAACAAGCCTAGTCCTGCGGCCGCCGAGATATCTCGGTTTTCCCATGTGTTTCCTGTATGCGGACGCCGAGATATCTCGGTTTTCTGGTATCCCAGACATGGACGCGTCACACTCCCGCGTACCGCGGTACCCGGAAGTAACTTCACTCGTGCCGAGTGCCGAGGGGTCAAGGGTCAACATGACATTACGCAACATCCCTGTGACGCCATCCCATGAGCCTTTGCGTGCTAATTTATTCAAATATGGCGGCGTCGTCTGCGTTCTTTCTTTGTTCTTTTGTTTACAGTGTTTGAGGCGGTAAATTTGCCGTTATTGTTGACACCAAACGGTTTGTACTCGATTGATTTATTATATAGCCTACTAAACATTTCTTTGTACTACTTAACGACCCATCCCACCCACTTGCTGTTCTCTGTTTTTTGTTATGTACTGTAATTGTATTCTATGTTTGGTGGTGAGGCTAAAATTAGCTATAGCTAGAGTACCTCACCACCTTATCTTGTATTGTCCTTGTTGAATTTGCAAAATAAAAAATAAAAAATTGCCGTTTAAACGGCAAAATAGAACGGATAATGATTGAACAGGTTCGGGGAGAGTTATTTACGAACGATTCTGGCGCAAAACTACGAAAACCACGCTCTCCTTTTTCAGCACTCGGTTCCAGTGCAGAAAGTGGCTTCAGCACTGGTGCCCGAGTTCTATGTTAGTATGTATCATTTGCGCATGGACAAAATAAAGTTTTCGTTGTAGAATAGACACTCAAGTTATATATGTATCATTTGTGCATGAGCAAAATATGTATTTCGTTGTAGAATTGACACGCAATAGACTGTTCAGCGACAACAACAACGGGGAGGCGAACTAGTTTTCAAGCACCCCGGCCCTTTTCAGGGCCACCCAACCACTCCCAAACGGGCTATATCTATCACAATCATACAACAAAGTTCAGAAATAAAGTTGTTATACTAGTTCGTTGTCACTTATACCCGTATCTTTTATTTTCTAGAATTAAGGAAAATAATCACAAGATGCAGTTTTTTTATTATGTTATAAAGTAGCCACAGACACCTTGTATTCTATAATTCAAGTTAAAGTGGCAGATTCCGGCTTATTTCTTAATCATATTATCCCTCTCAGCACTGGTTTGAAGAGCGTTCCAGTGCTGAAAGGACGTCAGTACTCGTGTTCCAGAGCTTAAGATTTTAAAGCACTGGTGTTCCAGTGCTGAATTGTCCCCGAGCACTGGTAAAATCCAGTGCAGAAGGCGTGGCTTTTGTATATGAGCACTCGATCCCAGTGCTGACTGCGTTTTCAGCACTGGGTAACCAGTGCTGAGAACCCCTCTGCCGCCATTCTGCCGCGCGTTGAGCACTGGTAACCGAGTGCTGACAGGATTCTGGCACTGGAACACCAGTGCTGAAAGGATTTCAGCACTGGAAACCGAGTGCTGAGACAACGTCCAGCACTGGAACACCAGTGGTGAGGGCGCTTCAGCACTGGGAAAAGGCCGTTCAGCACTGGAACACCAGTGCTCGGCTCTCGTCGGCACTGGACGTCCAGTGCTGACGCCGTTTTGTACATTGAATCAGCACTGGAACACCAGTGCGGAAGGCGTGGCTTTCGTAGACTTGCGATTCTGGCCACAAATACTCCACTTCGGACGAGGATTGTCTATAAATTACCGACGAAGATAGAGAATACTAGATCGGCACATGTAGATCGGCACATGTAGATCGGCACATGTAGATCGGCACATGTAGATCGGCACATGTAGATCGGCACATGTAGATCGGCACATGTTCCTGCTAGCAGACGCCAAGCTTCCGGGCGAGGATAAACCTGAAGTAGACGGCGACACGGGGCGTGGAGGTGCCAATGGCTGTCGCCGTACCCGGGGAAGACGCCGAGGAGATCGTATCGTCGCCTCCCTGTAGTCTTTTCCTCTTCTCTCTAAGTCATCTGCTAATAAGTCGGTCGGCAAGGCGATACATGTATTTTAGTACTGTTGCCATAGAAAGGAAATTCCAAATTATGTAAATTTGATGCCGAGAGTTCGTAGGGGTAGGGTTATTTCTTCTGAACCTGATTAGTCTGCTACCTAAGCTGCAAATCTATCAGAGAAGGCTGATATTCTATCTACTTTAATTTGTTCAAATAAACTCCTGTTTTGTTATACTACTTAAGGCACATTCCTTGGCATGTTGTACTTTTTAACCCTCAAGAGAACACCTTCCCGGACTGATTAATCTGTATACCTGGGGTCCGCGCGGACCCCAGAGCAGTTTTTTGCTAATTTTAGAAATTAACAACATGCTACCAGCTTAATTCTGTTGCAAAGTGATGTGTGAACCTCTATGTCAGTATTACGTACAAAAATCATGCATTTTCAACTTTTCTTAATTTTTGGTGAAGAAAAGAAGAAATGAAGAAATACCCAATTTTTAAGCCCTATTCAGACCGAAGGGGCTTTTCAGGCCCAACTTTAATCTCAGATAGCGCCTGAACGGCTTGCCCTAGAAGCATCAAATTTGGTGACCTTTTCTAAAATGTATCTGGGAAAAAGTTCATATTAGTTTAATACTAGTAAGTTAATTATTTTTTGTATGTTGCCATGGCAACGGGTTTCTGATAGGCAGTTTTTTTAAATATCAGTAATTTTGGTTTAAACATAAAAAAATATGGGTTTTATGTCAAATTACACTTCCTTTCTAACATTAACAACATCTTACATAATTAAAAATAAGTTAAATCATGTAATATTCATAGAAAATGCTAATTTGATGACGCCATTGGTCAAAATCCAATATGGCGGACCATATTTTCAGCTCTGACGTCATATGACGTCATAGTTACACCAAAGTTGTTAAGATTTAATTCTATAACTACACCATTCTATGAAAATTTGGTAGCCGTATTATAAGTACAAAAACATACAAAAACAGAAATAAGGTTATGTATAAGAGCGCCAATGTATCCATTACGATGGAAAGCCGGCTGGGGTCCGCGCGGACCCCAAAAGAAAATCAGATATAATTTTTTTTAGAAATCGGGAAAACGGAGTTTTCTGCACTGTATGAAGGGACAACTATGTGGGTGACAATTACCTCAAATTTCAGAAAAAAATCTTTAGAAACAAAAAAGATATTGCATAATATAAAGTGCTGGGGTCCACGCGGACCCCAGGTGTTCTCTTTAGGGTTAAAAATGATTACGAAATTATTTGTGGAAAGAGGTTATTAGAAGTATCGCGCAGGCGCTTGGATGGTTGTAGTTACAGCAAAGTCACCACTTGACTTTTCGAATTCATCCTTTTTTCTGTTTCATACGCCTGTCCAGTCTTCCCTTGAACGTATTCACACTAGGTGACGTGGCTACGGACTCTAGAAGGTTGTTCCAGCAAACTACCACTCTGTTAGTAGTTTGCTGGAACCAAACGTGGCTGAGCTTGGGATTGCATTCTCGACGCAAAAGCGCCACATACTTTGGCAATAAATAGCGGCGAGTTGCAGTTCCATTTAGAAGCTCTGAGGAAGGTGTCTGATAGACATCGAAACGTAAACAAATGAGAACCTTAACTGGCTGTGTAAGAAGAAGATTCCATACCATATATGATCCGCACAGAATAACGTGCCTGTCCTTGGTACCAAACATGATCCACACAGGTTAACGTGCCTGTCCTTGGTACTGAACATGATCCACACAGGTTAACGTGCCTGTCCTTGGTACTGAACATGATCCACACAGGTTAACATGCCTGTCCTTGGTACTGAACATGATCCACACAGGTTAAAAAGCCTGTCCTTGGTACTGAACATGATCCACACAGGTTAATATGCCTGTCCTTGGTACTGAACATGATCCACACAGGTTAACATGCCTGTCCTTGGTACCAAACATGATGCATACAGGTTTAAAAGCCTGTCCTTGGTGCTAAACATGATCCACACAGGTTAAAAGCCTGTCCTTGGTACTGAACATGATCCACACAGGTTAACATGCCTGTCCTTGGTGCTGAACATGATCCACACAGGTTAACATGCCTGTCCTTTGTGATGAACATGATGCACACAGGTTAACATGCCTGTCCTTGGTGCTGAACATGATGCACACAGGTTAACATGCCTGTCCTTGGTACTGAACATGATCCACACAGGTTAACATGCCTGTCCTTGGTGCTGAACATAATCCACACAGGTTAACATGCCTGTCCTTGGTGCTGAACATGATGCACACAGGTTAACATGCCTGTCCTTGGTACTGAACATGATCCACACAGGTTAACATGCCTGTCCTTGGTACTGAACATGATCCACACAGGTTAACAAGCCTGTCCTTGGTGCTGAACATGATCCACACAGGTTAACAAGCCTGTCCTTGGTACTGAACATGATCCACACAGGTTAACAAGCCTGTCCTTGGTGCTGAACATGATCCACACAGGTTAAAAAGTCTGTCCTTGGTGCTGAACATGATCCACACAGGTTAACATGCCTGTCCTTGGTACTGAACATGATCCACACAGGTTAACAAGCCTGTCCTTGGTGCTGAACATGATCCACACAGGTTAAAAAGCCTGTCCTTGGTACTGAAGATGATCCACACAGACTCACTGCCTGTCCTTGGTACTGAACATGATCCACACAGGTTAACATGCCTGTCCTTGGTACTGAAATGATCCACACAGGTTAACATGCCTGTCCTTGGTACTGAACATGATCCACACAGGTTAACATGCCTGTCCTTGGTACTGAACATGATCCACACAGGTTAACATGCCTGTCCTTGGTACTGAACATGATCCACACAGGTTAACAAGCCTGTCCTTGGTGCTGAACATGATCCACACAGGTTAACATGCCTGTCCTTGGTACTGAACATGATCCACACAGGTTAACATGCCTGTCGTAAGAGAGGAGACAGGGTAAAATGCTCTAGTGCTTGTGAACCGTTGGGCATTTCTTTTCGAGGCTAGCCAAGAAATTTTTGCGAAGTTCTAAGTAACAGAAAATGCGCCATAAAAGTTTACGATAACCTGCAACAGAACGATATGATGCAGCTTCGAACTGTAGAGTTTGAGTTTTTTTTAAGTTAAAACCCGCCTGCGCTTGCGTCATCAACATGACTTCCACCAAGACCACGACTATTTGTTTGACAACATAATTGAATTGTTTGGCTATAACGGGATCCAAAAAAAGTCTAGTTTTTCAGTGTACCGGAGAGCGATGACTTTGCCATCGATATGTGTGCCTACTACATGATACTAGACGTATTCATTTGTTCACACTATTTTTAGTACATTCTTACTTTGTTTCATGGTGATAATTATGTGACTGTTGTACCGATTACTTTAGTATTAATAGTATGTTAGTTGACTAATTACTGTCTCCGGTATTGGGTCGAGTTGACCAGGGAGATGGGCCGAGTTGACCAGGTAGATGGGCCGAGTTGACTAGTCAGTTTTTTTTTCGTCATGAAAACAGCAAAAAATCAGTGGAACAGCAGTTGTCGTACTGTCCTGTTTCTTTCCTTTTATCTCATCTTCCAATCCTGATATTTGCGGCACTGTCGATCGTGTCTCTTTGGTCATCGTTACAGGAAGCAGAATTTCTTGTTTTCTTTTTCTGGGAACAGGCCAAAATCAATGCGCGCGTGGACGTCATCCATGAAAATTACTTGGTGTGGCCTTTAATATTAGAATTCTCTACAAGTATACAAATTGGAGGGAGAGCAAAGAATGTGCACGAGGAAGTAGCCCGTTCTGCATGATTATGTCCAATTCAAGAGGAGAATGACCTTGATTTTGTCTTTCTGCGCCAGTTAGTGACCAAGGATACGTGAACAACTCGGAAACAACGAGTGCAGACGAGGAGTTTTATTCACAGCCGTGTTTACAACATGGAGTCGATGTTCGGACTGACTATGGGGGGATACACAATCTATGAGCACACGGGCTCATTAGCATACGCTCATTAACATAACCCACTAGGGTGGCGCTGTGAGAATGTAATATACAATCCATTTATATGAATATGTTTGAGTTTGATTCACTATTCAACAGACCGACAGAACACTTCCATTTCTGCCATGGCTTATAAAAGACACTCCGCTGTTCCTCACACAGGGCTCCGTCTATTTCAGTCAGTTAAACTACCATTTATTTCAACATTATTGTATTTATTGACTACCCTACATGTAAATATGGCTATCATTCGTGAAACAACTGAACACTTCTTTCTACATTGTAAACTTTATTCCAGTCAAAGACTCTGTTATCATCTCTCTCCAGCATAGTAGAGCTACAGCATCTCAATGACAGTTCACTCTGTTCGTTACTCCTTCGAAGGTCCACATCACTTTCACACCTACAAAACTGTAATGTTTTTAATGTAGTTCAGAACTTCATTCACCGTACGGATAGATTCTCGTAATTGATAGATCACTAACTTGTCTTGTGTGTATTGTGTGTAACTTGTCTTGTGTGTATCTTAGTTTTATCCACCTTGTAATTATGCATGTATCTTGTGTTTTATACTCGTTGTATGCTTCGGGGTAGAATGTGTTATGTAAGCAACTTTTGCTTTTTGCCTCAATAAATATACTGTATGTCAATAAATAAATGTGTTTGATTAAGAATAAACAAAGCAGTAGTTTGTCAAGCTTGAAATCATGGCGAAGCCCATATCATAGTTTTGATGTGGTTCTAAGGCATTAACAGGTGTTACAAGAAATAAAACAAATGGACAACAGCATGTATTATTCATTTTTATATTAATCCACCGCTAAAAAAAACAAAAGAAAAAACACACGATCATTGAAACTCCTGAAAAGTGACTACACACATCACACATTATTTTAGGGCGACAAACATTACGAATATATACATGTCTGATCACAATGAGCCTTCCTACAAAATAATTGCACTTTTAGAGGTTTTGAACCTCATTGGTCTCTTTCAATAGCCTGGGTGCCATCCGATTTGTAACGGCAACCACGAATCGGATGGCACCCAGACTACTCTTTCAGTGTGTTGATTGAAATTGGATGGGATGTTTTGCCTGCGGGACAAAGTACTTCTTCTCTGCCATAGCCTGTGAAAAAAATACGAGAGGTTGTTCCTACTATATACTATGCCATCTTGTGTTCAATCATATATAATATTCATATGCAAATCAGTTAATATGAAATTATACATCTTCATAATTTTTTCATGAATCGCCATAAAACAAATCTTCACTTGTCCAGGCATACTAAGTATTTGTCGTGACTAAATATCATGTGAACTAACACGTGCATTTGCCATCTCAATATGTGTATATAGACTCGTATGAAACTACAAAATTAGATAAGATAATCTGTGCATGAGAAAAAAATACATCTCTATATATATTTTCAAATCTACATACAGAAATGTGGTGCAATTTTGATTTGACTGTTCAGTTCTTTCCATTTGGCAATGTATAGAACAATAACAACATATCTAGTATTATGTCCTACCTGGGCCGCGATTACGTTCGATACGTGTGTTCCGGCCCGTGTGATAACTATCCGTACGGCCTGGGGGTTCTAAACCCGTACGGCCCGGGCCTTCCAAATGTTCCATAGAAAGATTCGAACGCGTTTCGCCCTAACCGTGTTCACCGCTTTCGAAAATTCGAATACAAACTTTGGATGTTGTTGCGTTTTAGTGGGCTTACGGACGCCAAATTTTCGCTCATTTCGCATTGAAAGGCGTGTTTTCTTGGGTGGGTATGACATAAATAAAATACAACACGGTGTATTCCGCATCATAAAAAAAGATTACATCCGAAAATTAGGGCTTACTTGTGATATCAACGTGGGTAATGTCGTGGTCTTGTCATAACTAAAACTTTTTGTTTGGTGTATATATTCGCATGGGTTATGTTTATTAAAACACTCAATTAAAATGTACATTAGTATACAGATGTTTTTAATGTCAGAATTACCGGTGATAATAAAACCTTTCTCGTATGACACCAATTCCCCCAAATCAATTTCGAGCCCTGTTAACTTGAAAGTAAATATAAAATTATCTTCCATCCGACTTACTCCTTATTTTCAGGGGGGGATTATGAAGCAAGCTTAAACTGCAATTTCCAACACAACAAATTGGACTCACCCAAATTTTCGACTGTATATCTCCAGTTTTTGTCCAGGAATGAGCAATCCACCACTTCCGTGACGTTAGGGGGGATTATTACCCAGAGTGATTTTGAGTTCCTTATAGTTGCTGGGTTTGTTACGCATCAGATCGTCAATGATGCTCTCATGACTTCCTGACTGAAACACCGGCAGATCAACACAGGACTCCGGATTTATACCGAGCTCTACGTTACAGAACATCCCCTCAACCACCAGCGTCTCCAGGGTTCGGTTTTCCTGGATGGCAGAGCACAGTCTATAGAGGGACCCACTACTGCAGACGCCATAGAAATGTATGCTTAATCCTAAAACATCAACTATCGAGCTAAGTCGTAGAGTCTTTAGTGCCTTGTTTTTCTTGATGCATTCTGTGAGTTCATGAACCATTGGGTCAACATTGGATATCTTTTGTTGGCTCATCGGACCGATCCATAGAAGCTCGAACTCAGCATCCTCAAGTGTTGCATGTTGGGAGATGCTCTGTAGGGTCTCTGTTACAAAACCAAATCCACCACAAAACGACACGAACTCGCCTATCTCTAGCTTCAAGGACCTGAGACGATTCTGTCTTACAATCATCTGGGCCAACAGCCTGTCAAAGTCTGAGAAGTCTGCTTCAATAGGATCTAAGGGATTGCTCGTGCCAATACCGGTGATTCTGATATGCTCCACACTTGGAGACTCAGAAAGCTGTTGCAAAACGTTAGACAGTAACAGATCTGATGTAATGCAAGGGTTGATATGAATAGTCACACTACCTACTCCACTCCGAGGTATGAATGTGCGCAGTGGGGGGATATCATGATCAACCGCCATAGTATCATCACCAGTCACATGCAAAGTAACAGAGCGCAATGTGTGGTAATCTGATAATGTGTTTTCCAGCATGTCAAATTCCTCTTGGTTCAAAAATAAAGACTCTTCACAGATATGCATGCAGTCAATTGTCAGATCCTGTATTAACCTTGGATTGCTACTTGCAGGTAGTTTCCTTTGGCAAGTTAGTACATGTGTCAAACCTACAAACCAATCTATATGACAATTATAGTCCTCAATCATGTCACCCAGGTTAACGTTGTTAGTTGCGTGTTGAGACAGACAAGGTACCACAATCTCTGCCATTTCAACACCTGCACATTCTGTTCTCCCAAGCCACAAGATACACATAAACGACAGAACATCCCTGTCCTCATCCGTTTGAGCTTTGTTTAGTTCCTCTGCAAACATGTCAAACAACGGGTTTGCATTCTCACCCAAGATCAAAACTAACCACTTCTGAACCTCCTCGTGTCTGTAGTGAGTGAATGAAATCAGTTCCCTGGCGACGCCAGTAGTATTTGTCAAACCAAACAAACTACGAAGATATTTCATCCCCTCTTCTCTACTGCTTCCGTCCGTGAACAGGCCACTGATATACCAGGCGGCCATGTATTCCTGAAACCTTTTGTGCAGGAAGGCGCAGAAGCAGGTGCGTTTGATTCTGGAGAAAGAGTAATCTCTAGTCAGGAGGCCCATGTTCAACATGTTATCGGCGTTCGTGCCATAGTTCTTTGTGACCTCAGCTATGTTAAACTGGAGCTGCTCCTGCTCTAGCCCCTCCCAGGACAGTTTCCCCAGACCTCGCAAGGCTGCTTCTATGTCAAGAGGAAGTTTGTCACCTTCCACCTGACGGTTATTCTTCATACAGAATCGCTTAGCGACGGAGAGTACAATCATTTGATACAATTCAGCTTTGTTAGAGGGCAGTTGGTCTTTGTTATCTTCCCAGACAACACAAATAAGCACGTTGTTGAGGGGGTTCACTACAATTTCTGACAGATTTCTGTTACTGTGAATCTGTTCAACTAGTTTTGAGGCAGACTCTGGGGATTCGCAAAAGTATTTGCACACAAACTCCTTTGATTCATTCTTACTGTAGCCTACTATTCTGTAGAACTGGTGACATTTCTCCAGGTCTTCGACACAGTGGTACGGCCTGGAGGTCACCAGGACATGACAGTTCCGGAGGATTTTACCCTGAATCAAGTCTACCACATCTGAGACATGCCTAGCTGTCTGACTGAGCTCATCTAGACCGTCCAGGATAAAGAGAACATCATCCTGGTTCTGTTGGATGTAGGACCAGAGCTGGTCCGGGGTCATGTTTGTGTCCTTTGGTAGGAGCTGCTCAAATATTTCATCTTTTACTTTCACAGCTAAGTGTCGCATTTCTAAGAAGAACACAGCCTTAAATCTGTCCAGTTTCCCACAGGACCAATCATAAGCAAGCTTCTGACAAGAGCACGACTTCCCAATACCGGGGTCCCCCTCTACTCGGATCTTTCTGACGTTAACCTTGCTATCTTTATCTGCCCTTGTATTGTAAATATCTGCTAAGCTTACGATACTGTCTGTGTACTGAAAGACCCCCTTGCGGTCCTTACGCTGGAGCTGCAGGTTTGTGTAGATTTCTTCAAGATGGAGTCTGAAATCTTCGCACCAGGGCAGATCTAGAGGCCGCACATACGCATACTCAGTAGCGTACCGGTCTTGCAGACAGGGGATGACCTCGTCAGCCAGATCAGATGACACTGAAATATTATATTGTTATTGTATATAATGAATAAGAAAACCGGTTGTCTCGAGCAAGTATAACTAATCTAATTCTGTATGGTTGGGTTTTTACTCTGAGCTAATGACGTGTGACAGACACAGGTGTGTCTGTACCCCCCCCACCCCCGCCATTCTGCTGGGAAAATGCGCGCACTCCAGTGACCAATGAACATGTAATCAACAGACCTGATATCATAATGATTCAGCAGGAAGAGAGATTATTTTACTACTACTGCCAGACAGAAACGCTTGCTGTACGTGTCGTGTGGGTAGAGAATCCAGGAGGGTACTAGTCAACTTCCATTGCAAAATTCGCACTACATACCAACGGCCAACGGTCAGTGTGATTAGAGATTTGAAAGGATTTTAGCCGGCCTTCTGTTCTGTGGCAAATCATATGGGGGCTAACTGAGTACTTATGGTAGCCATTTGATAGTGTCTTGCAGAGATCTGTTTGGAGATTAAAAGCTATTACTACCCAAAACCCAACATTTGTGTCCCTAGCGTGTACAGAACAGAACACAAGATATCGCAAGAGGGAGCTCCTCATGCCAGTCCAATGAAGCAACTTCCCCAATATGCCCATAATCGTTATGTTTTGCTTCAGACTTACCTTTAGAGAACTTGGTGCTCCCAGATTGTGCCTCCAGCTGGTGTAGTTTCTGTTTGACTTCTCTGATTTCCTCCTCGTGTTCAGCCACCGTTTCTTCCAGTTGACCCATTGCACCTCTGACGTCTGTGATGCCACCATCTGCCTTGTCTAATCTGTGCTGAACCTGCTCCAACACTGAAAAGAGCTCCTTAGTCTGGTCATTTAGGGACTGTCGCAAGTCATCATTGTCGTTCAAGAGGGCATTCAACGTCTTCAGAACCTGCACAAGATATATCAATAGTACAGTAAGCATTGTTACAGTATTAGTTACTTCAGATATTACTACTATATGGCATCATGCTATAGTATATGCATTATGTGTCTATCTAGACCGTTGTCTCATTTATCAAGATATGGCCTAGATCTAGATGTAGATGAATTAAAGACGGTCATATGAACGTTTTATAAATTTATGTGCAAAACGTTGTGATGAAATTTTAAGGAAAATACGCCGTATACCCTTAATAATATGTCCGCCATCTTGGATTTGACCGTTGACGTCATCAAATTAGCATGAATTATATATTTTTTAAACTGAAAGATACATAAAATCTCATTGTATTATCTTTGTTAGAAAGCATAACAAGACTGGCAATGAAAACATACATTGCCATGGCGACGGTGGTTGCTGTTAGGGTTATTGTTTTCATGATTTTGAGGAAGCTGTTAAGTCTAGACAGATACAGTGTACTCCTCCCCTGTGACCCTGTATAGTGAACGAGCCCCGGGGTCACAGAAAGTAGGGCCATCGGGGCCTACTTTCTGTCAGGTCTTCCCTGTTTCCAGGAATGTGGGCATAGATGTAGGTCAGAGAAATGCCTGTGGACATTCCATTCCTGTGGACAAAATTTCTAGAGAATTCTTAGAATTCTTGCCTTCCAACAAATACCCGTAGACAAACTTTACTACAACGTGTTAAAGACAAACCGGAATTAGATCACAATGGATACTCCTTTTGTAGCATTCCGACAACTCACATTGTGACCCCCAACACGTTGGGGAAATGCTGAGGAGCTCGAGACTTACAGATATAACAATCATCATCACACGTGTATTATTGTCTTCTACAGTTACACTGAAGAGAAGTCAAACCCTTTAGATACAGTTTTAGACATAGCTATAATTTTGGACAACTACCTTTGTTTATGTAGATTTTAGTTACATTATTTTATATACTGTTCTTCAATGTTCTTTTATGTTTGTAACTGGCAATTAGCCTCCGGGCATGAACAGGGATGTGAAATAGCATGTGTCTGCTCGGTACAATTTCCACAATGTCCCAGGGGTTTCCTGGAATTACACCACGTAGGAATGTGGGCCAGAAGGCATGTGGGGAATCCTGGAATGTGGGCCAGAATGCAGGACACTTGAAAGGCACATGGAGAATCCTGGAATGTGGGCCAGAATGTCATCAAGGAAACACGGCGGTCTGTTTCACCACTACAAGGGCTAATTTACAGTTCTGTGTGGTTGTCTAAATTGGGGACCTTCCACGTGCTTCTTACGGCCTGGCAATCTTAAGGTACACAACCAATTCTGTAAAAAATGTTCAATTTCTACAATGTCCCAGGGGTTTCCTGGAATTTCACTACCGGGTATGTAGGAATGTGGGCATAGATGTGTGTCAGCAAAATCCCAGATATGCGAGACATTCCTGTGGACATTACATCCTTGAACATGGCAAACTTACCATCCAAGGCACGTGTATGATAGATCGGTCCAGTTACAGTCATAGAATTAAAACAGACGGTTACACTCGACGGAAAATGGGCAGGCGAGGCCCACCTTAAAATGCTATTGTCTATTGTCATAACAGATCCTAAAACAACACACACTTTGACTAGTGATGGCAACTTCTTTGACTACTGTTGGCAACTTCAAAAACTAAATCCAAATCACGACCTTAACAACTAGACTAAGCATAGTTAATGTATATGGCAAACTTACCTATCCAAGGTACAGTCAACACAAGTGGCTACCTGGTACTACAGCAGCACATCTGATCACGATCGACTGTACTCACAGAAGTAATTCTACAATGTCTTAGGAGTTTCTAGTTTATTCACTTGGAAGGCTTGTGGGAAAGAAATGTGAGCAAGCCAATGTAGGACTTCCACTTGGAATGCTAAGACTTCCACTTTGAAGGCATGTGGGAAGGAATGTGGGAAGAATGTAAAACTTCCACCTGAAAGGCATGTTGGTATGTGGGTACAGGACTACGTATGAATGTGTCCATAAAAGTGTGCCATCAACATGCCTGTAGAAATGCCATGCCTGTGGACAAAATGCCTGTACAATTCCTAGAATTCTTGCAAACTAAACACAATACTGTGCCATTAGGCTCCCCCCTGAGGCGTCGCCAAAAATTATGTACCTGCTCATAAAATGTTGAAGTTTTATGCTAAAACAGAAATTATTGAACAAAGTCAAGTCTCTAATATCTAATTGTTGCCCCCCGTCTAGATAGGCTAATGCACATACCTCTTGGCAGTCTTGCACTGCTTGTATGTCGTGCTCAAGGGTGTCCAGTCGAGTCCGATGGTCCTCCAACTCTTCATTGTGAAGCTGAAGTAACTTCTTCTGCTCCCCCAAGAAATCTCTGAACACACGCATCTCAGCGTCCAGGAAAGCCTTGTTAGCGCCCATGTGAAATTCCCCTTTCTTAATCTGGTAGAGAAAAACACATGATAACAATTCTAAGGTTTACAAAATTTGTTACTACATGAGACAACTGCAGTGTGATAAGAAGAGGGAGGGAGGGAGG
>NW_017802591.1:828312-903856 GCF_001625305.1 Branchiostoma belcheri
AGGGAGGGAGAATTAGATGGTACCTTGCAATTGTACTTAACGAGTCCTGATTTGAAACTGTTCTTAAATTCTGCAGTCTGATGGTAAGTAATTCCATGTGGAAATGCTTCTGTATCTGAAGCTTTTTTTCTTTGCATTCGTTTTTGGTTTTTCCAGTGCTAAAGTTAATCTAGTAGCATAACGAGTTCTATGACTATGGTGGTTGGAGACATAGGAAAGGTTGCGGTGCAAAGAACTGGGTTCCTTAGTGGAAAGAATCTATTTATTTATTCAAGCTTTTCCACAAGTGGAAGGGAAGGGAGAAACAGGTGGAGACCACCTTTACAGGCTCCCTCCCCAAAGACATAAATGACATTACAATCAATCATAGTTAAAACTAATTAAACATATTGCACAACATCGTAAGTAGACAATAATAACAATATATATAATTGCACAATTTCATAATGGCTAGATCTCTGCACATGTACATCCGGCCGTGGAAGTGCCCCATGTCTACCGTGGCCTTATTGCCAGACATGTGGCACACCGACAAGCAGACGTCCACGTGCAGAGATTGTCAGTAACAAAATGATCATTAAATCTCTTGGTCAGCGATTTGACAAGACCCCGTTTGAATGTTAAAAGCTCGGACTGCCCCGAAGCGACAGCCCCCATGTCCCGGACTCTGACTTCCAGTCTGTTCCACTCGGCCACCAAGCGAGGGATGTAGGAAGTAGCGAATGTTGATGTTTTGCAGCGAACTGGCATCAGCATATGAGACCTACTACCTCTTGTTGGACGTGATGAAAATGAAACATAATTATGCATGTCTAAATCGTACACATTAGCCGTGGACTTAACATACAACATGATGTCAGCGATCTCTCTCCTATATGAAAGAGGTAACAGGTTGAGGTGAGCTAGTCTAGCCTTGTAGTCAAGTTCACAAGCATTGGCATTTGCACCTATAATG
Source organism: Branchiostoma belcheri (assembly GCF_001625305.1). Lineage (NCBI taxonomy): Eukaryota > Metazoa > Chordata > Leptocardii > Amphioxiformes > Branchiostomatidae > Branchiostoma > Branchiostoma belcheri. The sequence goes on from NW_017802591.1 coordinate 829,268, forward strand.
AACTTGGTTGCCCGCCTCTGCACGCCCTCCAACAAGGACATCAGATTGCGAGACAGAGGTGACCATATTTGACAACAATATTCAAGTAAAGATCTAGCCAATGATACATACAAGGATTTGCGCACCACAAGGCTGGACTCATAACCAACAGTGCGTCTGATGAATCCAACCATTGAATTGGCTCTAGCAACTGTTTTCACAATGTGACTGTTCCAAAGCAGATCAGTTTGGGCCAAAACCCCTAAGTCATTCATATCTTTGATTGTAGATAGAACGATGAATCCTCTGAAATGTGCACATTGTGTTCAGTTGTAGTCTTTTTAACCTACCTTTGATATCTCATCTGCTGCCTTTTCTGCATCTGGATCAGAGGCCAAGCTCTTTTTATCACGCATCAGCCTTAGCATCTTGTCCATGTGATCGTGGAATGTCTGATGGTCAAATGTCAGGTTCGTGGAATGCATAGTTTGATTGCGAACTTCTATAACCTTACAAAATAGAAAGGAACATACTTCTGGTTAGAACACACCCAACTGTCGACCTAAAATGCACCCGATAGGAGACTATAGTAATCTCAACCATAATGATATTAGGAAAAAATATCAAACATATAAACACATCAGATAAATCATGACAATGTAATTAACTATAATTCTTTCTTGGACACATTTTCCTTTCAACAATTCCAAAGCCATACCTTTTGTGAACTTTTAACACTGACATATTCCTTACAATATGTGCAGTGTACAAGGAAGTTCAATAGTGCTGAAGGTTCTGACATCTCAGGACCTGTGTTGTCCTCAGCAGCCTTTGGGTCCTTATTCATGAACACCTGGAAGTTTGAAGGAATCAAGTACATGTACAAAAAAGATTGTATCTTATATGTTACAACTATACAGGCACTATATTTAAAGATATGATATCAAACGCCACACACAATACACTTATGTTTTTGACGCTTTAAAATTTTATCCAGTTGTTTTGAGTAATTGTCTTTTGGCTATCATATTACCTGGATGTCTAAACTTCATCAACGAAACACCACATCGACATCGACAAATGCAATCTCAAAGTACATAACTCCTGTAAAAAAATCTATAGGATCCAAAAGCTAGATTTCTTTAGGTATATTTGTGCTAATTATAAGCACAAAATTGTAGGGTTGAGTAGCTCATTTATCGTACATAATGGTATACTTCAATACGCCCTGAGGAAGACATTAGACAGTATATAAAAATATTGACACTAGATCAAATTTTGTTAGTGAAATAAGAATGTAAATTATTGTGTGCTACGAAAATCTCTTCCCTCCACCTGACTTGATGACCAATTCAAAATGATAGCTACTAACTTTTGCGACTTCCCATGGTTCATTGCTCCATTTGCTGGGAGTACAGTTCATCCAATTCACATCTCCCGTGCAATATGTTTTCAACTCGTGTCTCCATGGCTCACATTCCTGAAACAATGACGTGTGTACTTCGTCAGCAAAATAATCCGGATCTAATTTACTCTATAGTATATGTATGTCCTTCGGATAAGATATGACGAACGTCGTGATTACAGAAGGACTAACATTCTGACAACAGCCTACATAATTCTCTCTCGCTCAGGGGATTATTTGTCTTTACTCCTTTCCTTTCGTTGAGATGTTATCTTTAACCCTCAAACACCCTAACTTTTTTGTGACGGTAATGACCGAACGGGGTCCAAATGGACCCCATTTTGTTTTTTTCAAATTTTATTCTTTTTTTGCATTCTTTCAGTGATCTTTGCACATATATTGGTTAAACATACCAAGAGGTATAATTTGGCATGAATAAGTGGAAAAAATTACAACTCATTATCATAATTTATGCAAAAAATGAGGCCTGCAGGCATGAACATGGGGTTGACCTTTGACCTCATATGGTTGTCAAATGTCATAACCTCTGAAAACCTGATGAAATAACTCCTGAGGTCGAGGTTACTTGGCAAACTGCATAATATTAAAGCAATAATGCTTCCTTAAAGACATTTTGAGGACATATACAAACAATTTTGTGTGTAGGAAAGGAGAAATATTGCTGGGGTCCGTTTGGACCCCAGACGTCTAACATCAGACTTCCCGTTGTTATTTTTACAAATTTGTGCCGATCTCAAAAAAAAAATTTAAGACAACTTGAAGAAGAGGTTTTTTGACAAAGTCACGGGAGGAATTTTTTTTGGAATCAAAAATATTCAAATGGCACATTAAAATATACGCCTGGGGTCCAAATGGACCCCGTTCGGGTGTTTGAGGGTTAAGGTAGCAGTACACAGTTTCCGGCCTATGGGCATTTCTATAGTTAAGAACCCAGATGTGACCTACTTCGACGCGGTGAAAAATATAGTAGGGTGCAAAAGTAACCTACAGGAGTTGAATATGTTTGAGTTCAAGGTTTAATGTACAAAATATGTGAAAAGGGGCTAGAGTTTGTCGGCTCGTTCGCTCGTGACGCAACCTTTTAAAAGCGCTATGCGGAAGGTCACGGAATTGCAGCAAACGCACTGCACTAGGCAGTGACAGTATCAAGGCGGGAATCTACGCTAACCGAACGAACATGAAAATTCAACTTTTACAGTCTCAAACCTGACGCATTCCACTACCATTCACCGCAGTATCCGCCTCGCTGGCGTACACACAAGAATCTCTGCCCCTTTCTCTAGTATTGTGCAGCACTACTTTCGGCCGGACTACTTTTCACTACGGGGTTCGCCCATAAATACTGTGTACTGCGACCTTAACTTAACAGAGTAGTGATTTCATAGCTAGCTAATTAGATTAAGCGAACCAATGACGTCACCGCAGCCTCCTGGTGGAATAGAGAGTCATAAAACGTCAACATGGATTTGAGTCAAATATCACACCTATGTGTGCGGGACTGGTAAAAAACCAATGAATCACCTTTTGCAAATAGGATTTGGGGTTGAAAGGCACCATAACTGAAATTAATATATTTGTCCTTTAACATTATGGCACTTGTAGTCAGGGAAGCTGACTACAGGTAAAACAAAAGTAATCAGAGACTTCTGTGAAGTATTTGGTTGTCCATGACCAAGTTCACATTACTCTTTTAAATATTCTGTTGTTTTTTTGTCTTTTTACATTGGAACTTTGCGTGACTAATTCTATCGGGCACTACATCGCAGGGTTCTCACTATAATTTTTCAAAGCCTAGTGGTCAGATACTAGTACCCACCCACTTACTCTCAACCAACATGCTGCTGGGTCACCTTCCCATCAATCAAGTTACTGTGAAAACCCCTGTCCCATGAAGCACACAAACCTACTGGTCAACCACCCACAACAATACTTCTGAACCTGGAAGTTAAAAGATGATTGAACACAACCATCTACTAGTATGTCTTAGCTTCCACAGGCACTTCTTAGGCACACAGTACTGGCATATATTGATGGTGCACTAAATAGGTCTAGTCTAAAACTTGACAAACGGTTGTTGCGCGTGTGAATTGGTCACTTAACAACAGGCAATTGCGTAAACACTGTAAGGTTATAAATGTATCAACAAAGCAGTAAATCAAATGATTATAGAGTGCAAACAAGAGACATTTATGTATATAATTCGGATGATTATTTCAAATTACCACTTGCCTTGCATCCTTTTGCTTTCTTTCGTTGACAAGTGCAGTTTTTCACACTGTCTCCGAGCTTGTCTTTTAGCTCCTTATATAGATCCTTTGCCGCCTGCAAAGTGACGTTCTTCAGGCCGTCTCGGGTGAACTGCAGGGCTATTCCCACCAGTAGCCAGTTCTTGTAGCCAGGGCTGTTAAAACGGTCTGTCCAGCTCATTTTGTCTTCCTTCGTTCATTCAGGCTATCCAAGCAGCTAATCTCTCTTCATCACATGGAGCTTATAGGGAAAAGGAGTCGGCACAAAATTAACAAATTGGATCGCATCTAAAGAGCTATATTTTGGGTGCCCCAAATGAAGGCTTGTATCTAAAGCATAATTTTTCTTCCACTTTCGTGAAACCATGGAGCTGTTAGCTCTATGGTGAAACGCCCCACCCCTCCTTCTACATGAAAATGAGCCATGAAAAACTGGCAACAGCCAAATTGAATGCTTCTGAGGCCCTACTTCACACATAGCTAGAGTTTGTTGAAGTTAATTTCTTTCGAAAAGTCAGACGGGATGACCCTTAATTACCTCTTGGCGGTTTGGAGACACAGATGACTAAGAAAGTCGGCCCACATCCTCAGAAACAGGCACTCATAATTGCATGAAGCAATAGAGAACTAACATTTTTTAATGGCTTCGTCTCGTTTGGACTTTGTTCGAGGAGGGTGGCGTGACGGCGGCTGCCATTTTGAACTTGTGATGTCAGCATGGAGACATTATACAAATAGCCTTTTTGGATTAGGCATTTTTTTTAATGAAGATACAATATTCATGAAACAAATTAATGTTGATGGTGTTGCTATGAAATAAAGTGTGATGTTACATACTAATGTAAAATGATATGATAAATTTAGGTTTGAATCTATCATACTTGACCTCTCACCCTTCTCTCGACCTTACTAAAGAGGTCGCAAGTGAAAACAAGCCACCAAAGCAAAATATATAGGCATTGTATTGTATTGTATTGTATTGTATTTTATATCAATACCCGGGCCGCGATAACGTTCGATAACGGGTTCCGGACCGGTCCGTACTTTACGGTACGGACTGGTCCGGAACCCGTTATCGAACGTTACATAGAACGATGATTCAAACGCGTTTTGCCCTAACCATGTGCGCCGCTTTCGAACACAGAAATCGGACGTTGGAATGGATGTTGTTGCACTTTTTAGTTTAGGGACACCAAACTTGTATTCCGCATCGCCCTCGGTCCCGGCCCTCCCGCGAGTCGGATCGCCCTCGGCCTTCGGCCGATCCGACTCGTGGTAGGGCCGATACCGAGAGCGATGCGGAATACACCGTGTTGTATTCTATTTGTATTGCCTTGCATTGTACTGTATACCATGGTATTTTATCAAAACGTCCCTGCATTAAGGAAGAAAAAGAGCAGCTGTAAAACTGGTAATACCCAGCTTTATGGCACGCTGGTCTGAAAGAACGTATTGCAGCTTTGACTGGAACGACACTTTGAACGGAAACTAGGTTCATTAATAGTCAACACGTCCTTCACTGGAAGCTCAATTATTGTGTTATCGATATCTTATATTCTTATCATTAGGCCACAGCAAGTAAATTTTATGGATGACATCCTCCCCAGACTCCAAATCTAATGCGAGCGGGCGAAAAAAAAGGCGGGCCGAAAAAAACAAGGTTCCTACAGTTTAAAATTTTGACTCAATCAGTGTACAAATGGTTTTGATTCAGTGGGAACATCATATATACACAGTCAGCATCACATATAACTGCATCAAAGTAAGAAACAAACATTAAATCAGAGTCTTTTCTTGTCTCCTTTCTTTATAGTTATCTGTCATCCACCTTCCGGCATGGCAACAGACACCTTTGCCCATCTCCGGCATGTTGACCACTGTCGACGTCAGAGGGCAGCAATTTTTTTTCTCCAAAATCAGGCGAAAATTAATGCGCCCGCGGATGTCATCCATAAAAATTACTTACTGTGCACGTGGCCTAAACGTGATAAGAGTGTTAGGACACACCATGGTCACGCATACACGAGTCTGGCTTCCCGAAGGCTAGCCGACCGCCCGACCAACCATGGTAATCGGCTGTCGTTTGGCTGGGTAGGCTGGCGTTCGGCTAGCCTGGGTGGAAACCTTTGGTCGCGGCTTGGCGGTAATTTTTCGGCCCCGGCCTTTATCAAGCAAAGGTGAGATATACCACGGACCTATCTCCAGCTGGTACCCGCTGTATCCGCTGACTTCCTGTATTACGTTTCGTCTTCTTTTGTGAGCGAAGAAGCGCGGTAAGTGAGGCCTGGTTGGCGGCCCCAAAACGCTCTCGGCGCCGATGGGATAGCGCTGAGCTCACGGCGGTCTGGTTACCAGCTACGGTTCGGCTGCGCCAGCCGAAAAAGACATTCTCGGGTATTTGAGAAGGTCGGCCTGGCTGGTTAGTTTTTGGCTTGTGTTCGGCTGTACGTCAGCAGTGTTCGGCACGTGTTCGTGGGTCAAGTTTAGAGACGAACGTGCGCCAACCTACAGAAGAATCCGTCCCAACCCACTGCCAACCGTGCCGAATGCTTCTAGAGCTAGCTTGTGCCGATCACCCCGAATTACGTAGACACATTAGCCGAACACCACCGACATCATCTGACTTTCCCGACTGATTTGGAAATGCCCCCAACCTCAGCAGACCAGGTTCCAATCCAGCCTTATAATTCAGACTATTAACAAGAGTTCCACGATCTCATACCTTCGCCAAATTATTTTAACCCTTGCGGGTGACGAATTATACAATTTTGATAATTGATTTTGCAAATAAGATCCTCATTTGCATGGATCGTATCAGTTGATCATATTCTCCACCCAATGACAGCCTTATCTTAACATAAAGGCTATTATAGCACTTGCTCATAAATTATGCAAATAAGGTAATGATTTGAATAAATTATATTTATTGATGTTCGCCTTCACTTATCTTCCAAATGTGGCAAGTATGAAATTCCCAGCAGTTACAACTATGAAATTATGAAAATTTCCCTAATCATGCAAATTAGGTCTTCATTTACATAATATATATCCTCGGATGTTTTTTTTCCGTTCTCAATTACATGTCACAAGCAAAGCAGATTTAAAGAATTTCCTCATTAATTATGCAAATTAGCTCCTGATTTGCATAATTGTCATTGATTATGTCAAGCATCACTTCAGCTACCTACAAATAAAAAATCATGAAAACCGCCAACTGGTTCTTGAGTTATCCTAATTCTTCAAAAATTATTTAAAAACAAATGCTCCTGCAGTTCCCCAACAAGCCGCCAGGGGGTCCAGACTCATGTCACTTCTTCCCTACCCCAAGAGCTATCTACCACCAAAAATTCGTGACCCTGGTACATGTATGTCCAGATCGTGAGATATCAAAACCGGAAGTTCTGCTGCAGTACCTAGGAAAGCCGCCAGGAGGCCCAAAATCTAATCATTTCTAGCTCTCATGAATACCTACCCACCTACCAAGTTTCATGACAATGCATATTAAGCTTCTTGAGTTATGCTGTTCACAGACAGACAAACAAACAGACGGACAAACAGACGGACAAACGCTACTGAAAACATAACCTTCTTGGCGAAGGTAATAATTCCATGTATTATGACAATATTGACAAAAAGTGGTGACACCATGCCCAAAAAGAAGACAAAGAACATTAAAACAAATGCCAGCGTTACCGTTGGCCAGCATTCGGGGCTGGCTCAAGGCTAGTTCGGGAAATGGTTCTAAAAGACTAAAATATGGCCAAATATGGTCAGGATATGGTCGGCGCAAAATTACACAGACGCGGCCTACTCTGGTCCTACTCTGGACTGCTACTGAACACCAGGCGACCTGTATGGGTATTCTACTGGTGTTTGGGAACAAACTTTGGGAGCATAACCGGGTACATCGCAAATAGCGTGTAAACTACGCCTAGGAGGTACACGAAAAACGGTGTGGTTTACACGATCAAAACCTACCGTAGTATGCTACGGTATTAGAGGAGAGGTTAACTGTAACACAGAATAGGAAACAAAAAGAAATAAATATATAATATAATGGCATGTACCTTGTGTTATTATGGCAAGTCACTGTCAAACCCCGTCTTCTGCCTTTTGTTGAGCCCCAACCTAAAGTGACGACACCTGGGTAACAGCAAACACGCACTGTCATGGTATTGTAGCCAGGCGGCTGGAACTAGTTAGGAACATAAAGGGACTCATTCGGGCGAATCTCCGCCTTGATCTTTGACCGAGTCAATGGCTGAACCGAATTCAACGCACTATATATAAAGAAGGGGCTTGTAATTTACTGGTAGCTTTCGAAGAAAATTTTTAGCAAATGTTGCTCAGGCCACACCAAGTAAATTTTATGGATGACGTCCTTTGAAGACCCTAAATCTAATGTGAGAGGGCGAAAAAAAAAACAAGAAGGGCCCTAAAAAACAAGATGCCCAGATAAGAAATTAACTATTAAACTAAGAGACGATAAATGTTAGGACACAGTGTAACAAACAAGAAGTCTTTTATTCATCATCAAAACAGCAAAGTTAGCTCCCCCTGGCCAACATCCAGCGCGTACCAGTCAACAACAACGTTTCCGAAGGCTTTACGCCCTTAACGCTCACATACTTGGCGACCAAGGGTGGCGAGCCCACATGCTCTATGGAGCATGACTCCATCTTGTTACGGGTTTCATCATCGTTACGGGATTCACGTCAATCTGACAATTTGCGGCACTGTCGTGACTCTCTGGTCATAATTACAGGAAGCGGAATTTCTTGTTTTTTTTTTTCTAGGAACAGGCCAAAATCAATGCGCGCGCGGACGTCATCCATAAAATTTACTTGGTGTGGCCTTATCGGAAATACTTCTTTTAACACTAAATCTTTAACGCTAAAATGTTACAATTTTAATTGTGAATGTACATGTAAATTACAACACAATTCAAGCTGTTTCAGCCTGCAATGTTGTTTTTGATGAATGAATTAAAGTTGTCAAAGCTCGAACTCAACGTACCTCCTCAAGTGTTGCATGTTGGGAGATGCTCTGTAGGGTCCGGTCGCTGTTAGGTTACCGAACCCCCTAACTTCAGGATCAATACGATGCCACTTGCCTATCTCTAGTCTTAACGACCAAAGGCAATTCTGCCTCCTAATCATTTGGGCCAGCCTGTGGCTATTGACAGGATCGTCCTGTCAGCAGTGCAGTATTTTCTGCTATTGACAGGAAGATCCTGTCAGCAGTGCAGTATTTCTTGCTGTTGACAGGACGATCCTGTCAATAGCCTCAGGCTTTGGGCCAACATATTCTCGTCATATTCTGAGAAGTCTGCTTTAGCCTGTCCTCAAAGGTTTCCTCCGTGACACCGCAGGTAATTGTGATATGTTCGTGACCCTTGGTACCACTGAAAGCTGTTCCAGTGAAAGATCAAGAAGCTTCTGTGTAGAAGCTCCTTGGACAGATATAACGAACCGTGATGGTTGATATGAATGGTGACACACTTCCTGCTCCACACCGATGTATAAATGCGCGCAGTGGGGAGAAAGTACTATAGAAGCCTTAAGATCACCACCAACTTCAAGTATTTGAACAGAACGCAATGAGTAATAATCTGAGTTTCTTCCAACACGTCATGTTTCTCCTGATGTAACCAAAGGGGCCCTGCAATTATACAACAGCAGTCGACTGTCAGATGCTTTGTCAACCTTAGAGCGTTGCTTGCAGTTTGTTTCTTTTGACAGGTCAGTACGTGAGTCAAACCTACAATCTAATTGATATAAAAATCATAGTGATCACTGAAGTCACCCAGGTTGCTAGTTGAGTGTTGAGACAGGCAAGGTGCTAAAAACCTCTGTCATTTTATCACCTGCACAGGATTTCCCAATCCATATGATGAACACAAACGACATCCCTGTCCTCGTCAATTTCAGCTTTGCTTAGCTCCTCTGCAAAAAAATGTCAAACAGTGGGTCTGCATTCTCACCAAGGATCAAAACCAACCAGCCCTGAACCTCGAGCTCCCTGTATTTACGGCAACTATTTTAAATCAGTTTATTACCAAGTCAATATCATATATGCGCTAGCATTTGTCAAACCAAACAATCCACGAAGACATTTCATCCCCTCTTTGCTGCTTCCATCCGTGAACAGGTCACTGATACTGAGACCAGGCGCCCATGTACTCCTGAAAGGCCCTGAAACGTTTTGTGCAGGAAAGCACTGAGGCACTGCGTTTGATTCTGTCGTCGCCTTTTCTCGAAACGGTCGTCGCCTTTTTGAACTTCGCAATCACACTTCCGAAGATAACACGGCGACCGTAGACGGGCCAGAAAGTGATATTTGTCTCCTCTAACAGGAGGAAACAGATAAAAACCCCTGGTCCCGGGCCGGGTTCGAACCCACGGCTCCTGGGCCACGCGCAGACGCTCTAACCACTCGGCCGAAAAGGTCTAGACCCGTAAGCTGGGTCAGTTGGTAGCGCCTATACCCCCCCCCCCCCATGGTTACACTATTGCTGATTTTATCATATAGATCAGCATACGATTCTAGGCATGGTTTTTCTCCAGCCTTGTTGTTTTTCTCCTCTTGTTTCCCTTCGCCCACAATGAATTTTCAACCCAAACAAACATACATTCGCTGGAGAAATATTTCTTAACCCCATTAGTAGGTCGGAATTAGGGCACCCCCCGTTACCTGTCTTTTTTGTAAGCCTGATACTATCGTTAATCATTATCGTTAATGATTATGGTGGCGCCCATAGGCTAAGGAAAATTATGATACGCAAAACATGAAACCAGAGACATTAAACTGTATAAAGAGCCAAAGTCGCTAAACCCCGACCCGGAATTGCATGACCATCAACCAGTCAAAACGTTACAGTTTTCGCTCACCAAACATCTGCTTGGAAATCACCGGAAACTGAGATGCCGTGGCCCAACATTCCAATGCATTATGGGTAATCGATCTTTTCCCCCTTTCCCGTGCTGTCGTGAAGGTGCAACTTTTTTGGTCGGGTCTGAATCCAGACCCATCCACACCTTCATAGACCTTACTTTCGACATTTTTTGGAACCAAACTGAAGAAACATGCCTCCCAAGTTCGATCCTACCGCGATTCACATCGGTAAGCGATCAGAGACTTGATTTCGCGATGTTTTTTACGATTCCACTGAAAGCTGTTACCCCATATATTTGCGCATGCAGTTTGCAGCCTGTTCTCTCATCGTCTCAAATTTATTTGTAAACGTTGACGTACATTTTGCTGATATGTACTTTTTGTTGTGTACTGGTATTCTTAAGAACTGAAGACAGTGGTAACATCCTGAGATTGACATGTTTTATTAGATTAACTTATCATAAGACATGGCATTACTGTACTAGTACGATGCCCCCCTCCCCACCCAGCACAAGCGTTCAAGTTTTGCCGATAACGTTATCAACTTGTGTTATACACGTGTCACTGTTACGTTATACTTGACAATGTTAACATGACTAAATTGATAACATTCCATATAATAACATATGAACTGAAGTGAGGTTGGCATAAATTTTCTTCAAAAAAAACTTTTGGAGCATGGAGTTACATATAACTTACATACAACCTTCGTAGGATTTTGATATCAAACTTGACAGTCGGCACGGGCTGTCCATCGTTCCAGCCGATCCTGTTCCAGCGTTTAGTAAAGTCAACTTGCAAGTTACCTCAAGTGGACGTGTGTTCCCATACTTACTGTCCTCTAAAATTTAGTGCAACAGACTGTCGTAAGTTCATCTTAATTCTGTGAACTAACAATTGTCGTTCGAATAGTAGCCAATCCTGTTCCAGATTTTTTTAGAAATAAACTCAGTTGAGTATAACTAAAACTTACCTGTCTGAGCAGAAATGTTTTCCCTTTTTTCCCTGTTAGTGTACCTGAGGGCTACAGGAGGAGAGGTGGGCGCCACGGCTTCCCTCGCTCCCAAGATTGGACCACTGGGACTGGTGAGTCTTTTTTCATGGCTTCAAAAAAGTGATAGAAATAATTTGGCAAGTAGGAGTACTAGTACTGTATTCATGTCGGGTTTGAGAATTGGAACCTGTGCAGTAGTGGTGCACCAAACCTAAAAATTTAGGTGTAAAGAAAGACATTCACATGAAAAGTAGAATGAAGCAAAGCAAGATGAGACAAGAAAAGTCCAGTGTTGCTGGCAAAATTCAGAAGTCCATGCGAGGCACTTGATAGTGGCATGCACAGCACCAACGCAGCTTGGAATTTTGCAATAACCCAAATTCTATCGGCAGGGCTCGAAATTCATTTTTGGTAATGGGTGCACTGGAGCACCCAACCTAAAATATTAGGTGCACTAAAATTTTTTGGGTGCACCATATAAAACAAAACTTAATCACAGATCTTACTGCTCCTCTTCTGAGCTTGAATCTGAAATGAAATGGGGCTAACTTTTTGTCAGTTACAGCAAAGATTTTATTTATTTTCTGTATGCCAAGAATATACTGCATACTATTATACATTGATATTGCAAAAATACCTTGTCCTACAAAAATATTTGGATGCACTGGTGCACCTACAGAAAAAAATTGGGTGCACAGCTCCAATTTTGGGTACACTAAGATGCACATGCACCCAATATTTCGAACCCTGATCGGTAAACTTCAAAATTAACTCAAGCAAATACTTAATGAAATAATAGTACAACAAAAGTTTTTTTCACTAGTGTTCAGTTTCTGGGTGACGGAAGTTTATTTATTTTATTTATTACGATCAACCACATACATAATATACATGGAGGGCATGGTGGAACAGGTGCACCTAAGTGTACCTTTTCAAGGCCACCATGCCCACAAATAAATAGACAATGTGCATAAAAAAAAAACAACAGTGATACTATATATACAAATTTACAAGATGGTAAAAGCAGTAATAACTGGGCTTACCGGGGCCTCGTAGCGCGACAGGAGGTGCAGCCACATGACAGCACCCAGGAGCACGGAATGTCCACACTGAAATGTTGGTTGAACCTGTTGCGCATGGACAGCCGACACTTTCTCTTGAAAGCCGCCACGTCAGTTGGACTCGACGCGTTAGCTCCCAGCGCCCTGGTCTCGACGTCCAGTTTGTTCCATTTGTTTGACCCTTGGTTCAAAGAGTTTGCAGAAATTGTACATGTAGATCGTTGACAGAAATAAGAAAAGTATAATTGTTTTGTTGTTTTCCCTTCAGTCTCCCAAGAAGGTTGGAGATGACATAGCGAAGGCTACCCAGGACTGGAAGGGTCTGAGGATCACAGTCCAGCTGACCATCCAGAACAGACAGGCTAAAGTGTCTGTTGTTCCATCAGCCTCCTCACTCATCATCAAGGCTCTTAAGGAACCACCAAGGGACAGGAAGAAGCAGAAGAACAGTGAGTACCTTTGACTCAAGACTCAAGAATTATTTATTGATCAATGGCAGTAAACTTAATTGCGAATCAATGTACATTTCATTATTTTAAAATCCAAAAGTTTATAGTATTGCACATAATGAAGTTAAAATTCAGAGTCATTAGGAGGTTAAAATACAGTCATTAGGAAGTTAAAATACAGAATCATTAGAAAACTGCATAGACCACAATAATTACACATACTACAACCACACAACAGTTAAAACTTACGAGCAGAAGAACAATTAAAAAGTAGGCCCATACTGATTCTGATAACTAGATTGTCAGCTGAACATAACCAAACTTCAACTGTTGGCCAAGCTATATAAGACCTCTGTATACCTAAGGCCACACCAATTCAATTTGTTGGTTCTCTAATTTTTTCAGAAAGAATATGATCAAGAAGCGACAGGGCAAAAAATAAATATAAAAACAGGTGTAGGCATCCTTTTATAGCCCCAAATGCTATGATAGAAGCTATGATGACACAAAATGCTGGGTTAATATTTCAACAATGAATTCTGAACTTTTAATCAAACCACTGCATTGATAGATGGAAAAACTGTAACAACTAAGAAGTAAAGGACTTTCCTCAACTGTTGGGGGCAAAATACGAGCATTTGATATGACATCTTTTTTTGTTGCAAATCAGAAAAAAAAATCCGAGAACCAACAAATTAAATTGATGTGTGCTAAGGTCTAGGATAAATTCTGTTTCCTGTTTTAGTCCTCAAAAAAATTAGGGTCAGTACAGTACCGTTCGCGTTATAGTTAACCGGGTACCCCGTTACTAACGAGTTATTTTTTCGTCAGAAAATGGTTAGAAAATCGTCCGTATTTGGTTAGATTTTCGTCAGAAAATGGTTAGAAAATCGTCAGAAATTATTTCTAACGCGTTACCGTTTGCGTTAATGTGATAGGGTCGGATTTCATGTTTGTTTTGCGCGCCGACAAGCAATAGCAATTTGCCACTCCTGGGCGTCCGCTAATGTGTTGCGATGTTGCCCCTTGAAAAATAACAGCACCAGAGGCAAGTGGACATGTGATTCGTAAAATAACTTTGTGGTTTATCCATGTGTCGACTGTGTGAAGCGAATTGTGCTATCTTTTAATGCTATTCTATAGTTATTTCTAGCGGAAAATTACGTTGTGTAATACAATGTATGTCAACAAAGTGTAGCAGTGGGCAGACGATGTCTTGTACATTTTGTACCAGCGGCGGCCTACCGCTCTCACAGGACGTCATGGGACGTGACGAAACAAGAAATATCTGCCGTAGAAGAAATATAAATCGGTAACTCATGCCTTAAATTCACGGCGGTTTTTGACACAAAAGAAAAATTATTATAATTTTTGTAAGGCGCGCGGCTTACTAGTACTAGCGGCTTTAATACTCACGGTAAAATGTACCGTCACTCCCGGCGCAAGGACTCGGTTCGCCAGCAGAGGACTTTCCACAACCATGATGATATCATAGTTAATAAAGGAATATATAATAGATCTATCATGTTGAAATGATAATTGTAATACATGGTTCTATTTAATAGCGGTAGTTTTGTTTCTTATTTTGAGGGGGGAAACTGTCAAAAATCGAGGGAACGCAAACTGAGATCGGCTCACTTCCGGGTGCATAACGCCAAAATTTCTCGACGATTATATAAAAATGACCACTCATTTGCCGCCTACGGTAGCGTGTACATGGTAGTGCGATCATATCGTGCCAAAGTCAGCGTCAAACGTCAGAAAATCCCCGTAAAAATATAGTTGCAAAACACATTTCCCGCGCACTCAGGGCCGGTCGCCCTGGCCGCTGCCGCCCTGTGTGTAGCATGCTCATTATAATATGCAAGTAGCTACGCTCTGATTGGTTCACCTTAGATGACCTGCGCTGTGATTGGCTAGAACGAAGCCCGTTGCATGCTGGGCGCCCTTCCCCGCGCGAAATGATCTCGAGAGAGCCACATTTACGCTGGTTTCTACCTTATTTCTACGACTAATTAGCAACATCCTAGTGACGAAATGCGTACTCAAAAGAATTTTCAGGAAAAAAAATATATGTACATGTGGATTTGTGGTGCCTTTGGCGTAATTTTGTTGGTCACATACAACGTAATGTAACACGGAAGTGCATGGAGTCGGAGTGGCGGCACGGCTTTCCGTCCCACTCTAAACAAAACTCCAAGGACATAACAAAACTCCCCAAAACTGGTCAATAATTAGCCATAAAAATGTTGGTGGGCACGTGTAAATATGCTGCCTTTTTTCGAGTGTTATAGGATTTTTCCACGATGTTTTTGCACATCCCTAACGTTACCTCACGCCCGCCGCCTATTATGTACGGCGGACCGGGGCATTTATAACTTCAGATCATCTAGGTTTGCTTATTCGGTGGTAAAATAAGTTAACATTATTCGACACCGAAAATTTGGAGGTACGTGTTTTTACCTTTAAATACAGTCACTGATTGAAGAATTTCTACTAACTGTTAACAGAGAAAAACAGCAAAACAAAGTTGACAAACTATAGAAACGCTTGCCTGGGCAACAGTGACAAAAGAAAATGTCTATCTAATTGAATTGCGCCGGTGATCGTAAAACGTTTTAAACGTTACAATATAGTAAAATGCAGGCTAGATCAACGTTCCTTCCGCTGTTCCAGCGGTGTGTATCGGTAATTTCCCGCCCCGCATGAGGTAAATTAGTACTCCTCCCATTATTCTGTGATGTTACCGCGGCCTGCATATGAATGCAGAAGTCTAACGGAAAAGTAACGGAAAAGTAACGGAAAACTTACGCAAAAGTTACGGAAAACTTACGGGAAAGTAACGGAAAAGTAACGGAAAAAAAACGCGTTAGTAACGGCCGTTAGGGTAACTATAACGCGAACGGTACTGTAGGTACGGATTTTTTTTTTTTTCTTTTTTTTTAGACTTTGGTGAGCTACATTGATTCAACTTCAAGTATACAGTACAGTTCCACAAAGTAAAACTTGCTTGAGGGCACCTTGATTCTCAATGAATGTCAATATTGGAAAACTGATTGTACAATGTTTCATCACATACTGTCAGATCATGGAGCAGGAAAAGGTTGATCAACTTGAAAAAATTATGTCCCTCGTGGAGATGTACAGAAAAAGGCTAGGGCCGGCAGTTTTTTTTAAGGTTGGTTGGGAAATACGAAACACAAGGCCTGAACAGCTTATACATGCACATGTAAGTTACAGGTACAGCTATATGGGTTAAGGTATAGGTCCAGACCTGTAGATGGTTGGCAAAATTTGTTTACAACTTTACGTACATTACACTGAGTCAGTGTAATGTACGTAAAGTTGTAAACAAATTTTGCCAACCATCTGTGAGTTGTACATGTAGCCAACTGTCTTTGTAGTGGTAAATTCGATGGTTTACATCTTGTTTTATCTAAAAACAAGAAAAGTTTTCCTGATATCCAAGTGTTGAAATTGTCACCTTTGACATTCAATTTCCCTATTTCTAGTGTAAAAGTTGGTGTCTACTACAGTACTGTTCTACTGCAGATGTTCAGGTCTGGACTTGTACCATTCAGTGTCTTAGGACTGGATAGTGTTTCATGGGCGAAGTCTGCCGTCTCTGATTGACGTGCCATTTTTACCCCCCCCCCCCCCCACGTCCTCGACATAACGGTAACGTGAGTTTTGACGACATCGTGGACATCGCCCGTCAGATGCGGCCGCGCTCCATCGCCCGTAAGCTGGAGGGGACGGTGAAGGAGATCCTGGGCACGGCGCAGTCTGTGGGCTGTACGGTGGATGGGCTGCCTCCTCACGATGTCATCGACAAGATCAACGAGGGAGAGTACGAGGTTCCAGAGGTAAGGAACCAATTTGTTTCAGTACGTGTACGTCGGCAAAACTTACTGCACCTGTGCAAAACCCTGATGATCTTAAACGGTTTTCGTTGGATGTTTGGTCACAGTTGCATCAGAATTTTGCCTATCTTTTCGATATCTTTTCCGACATAATATTTGGAAAATACTGACGGGATGTTAACCTAAATACACATGAAATACAGCTTTATAAGAGACGTTCTGTGGAAGTGCTATGCACAATACATTACGGGTTTTGTGCAGTATGTTCTGCCAACATTTTGACTTCATCTTGTGTCAAGTCCCTGTCACACATTCAGAACCTTCCCCCGAACACAGCCAACTACGGTAAGGTAGGCTTAGATTCTAGAGCAGTCCGACCAGATTAAGGCCACCTTTACATACGAATCAGATCGAATTTGAGTCAGATTTCACTGCCAACCATGCCGCAACCTATTCCCGAACATCAGCCAACAATGACCGAATCTCCATCCACACCCAAATGTTTTAAACATTTTGGATCTTTCGGCTGTTACAGCCCAACAGTACAGAATGTAGCTGACTTCGCTGAGCATGAGCCAACTAGCTCCCAACTGTCTCCTAACCATGGTTGGGGGCAGTTTGGCGATTGTTCGGAAGACCATATTTGGCTATTTTTGACGGAGCTTCGGAATTGCGTGCTGATTTGTGTACATACAAACATGTAAAATACTAATCGTATTCATGTTACAAGTGCATTTTTCCTGTTTCAGGAATGAGTGGCCGCCCTTCTCTATGTGACAAGTTGACCAACAGGCTGGAAAAATGTCCCACCATTCTTGTCGGCTAGTTCCAAGAGAACATTTCAATAAAGGGCCTTCAGCTGCCTTCCTCAACATATGAAGTTCAATGTGTCAATAAAATGTCACATGTAAGCTATTGTCTGTTGTCTCACTGGCTTTGAGTTTGAGTATACATTGACATGTACATGTATTTGTGAGTCTGAATCTAAAGACCGTCACACCAACCAAGGTTTGCTGACGTTTGGGTGCAGTCTAACCAGATTTAGGCCATGCCTACCTTTCTATATGAATCAAATTGAATTTGCTATAATGATATAACTACCAACCATGCCTGACCACAGCTGACTTACATCTGAACACCACTTCTATCCCCAAAGACTTTAAAAATGGGACCTACTTTAAATTCCAGTTCAAAAGAGAAACCCCGATAAGAATGCGCCAAAAATGCTCCAAAACCCAAACCTCTGCTTGGAGAGTACTTGCCCCCTGCTGTAGTGCTTGCACAACTATGTGGCCCAAGGGCTATAGAAACAGATGGACACGACCCCTATACTCTGTATGGAGTGGAACGGGACCTAACCACCACCTACATGTACACAGGGTGACCAGAGAAAAAAGGATAGCCAAATTTAATGGTTTATTATTGCATGTACCAAATTGTGAAATGCATCACTGTAACAGCAAGTTCTCCATTGAGATATGGGTCCATGTGCCATCGTTTAAAATAAACCCACCAAAATGTTCAGGGTACATTCATTGATTGAATCATATTTTTTAAACAACGACAGTATTGTAAATGCTATGTACATGTACCTCATCATTCTAATATGCACATTAAATTCAGAATCATTACTGGTATTGTGCAATGTACATGTCATTGAGTACAACATAGAAATGGAGACAGCATTTCTCAAACCACCATAAATTGACGTCTGCCACGAAAAAAAAAAGTTCCCACAATCTACAATAGTATAAGTGATCCTTATTCACTTGCTAAACCTTGTGCAACAATAAATAATTTTGTAATCCCATAACCTACGTTGACTACTAGTATTTGCCAGATACATGTATCTACCAATAGGCAGTATTAATAGCAGATGTGAACCAACTTTTGTAGCTCAAAACATTATGGTACATGTAACTTGAAACATGGCATATTACTAACAGGGTTCAAGACTAGGACAAAAGCTGCTTTATTTGCTGTGGTGTCCTCTGCACCAGCTCATTTGGATCCTCATACTTGTTGGCTGGATCTGTCACTGCTGTGTACAGTTGTTCATACACCTGCCGTATCACATCCATACTTCTCTTATCCACAACGTCCCTGCAAAGAACCAACCAGAAGTGATTTACTTGGTCAAGAAGTCATTACATGTTAGGCAGTGTTTGTGTGTGTGTGGATGTGTGTGCATGTGTGTGCATGTCTGTGTGTATGTGTCTGGTGTATGTGTGTGTACTCTCCAAGCAGAGGTTGTGGGGGAATGATTGTTAGCTTTTTATGTATGGCCATTTTTTTTTTGTTGCTACCCCCACCATGTACCAACGGTGGCCGGCGCCCTTCTCTGGCTAATGGATACTGCCTGGCCAATTTGATACTGTATTTTTGCCACCGAAAGGGATCTGCTTGGAGATTATGTATATGTGTGTGTGTGTGTGTCACATCAACATAATTGAAGAACAACTGTGTGGATTGGTGTGTTGGTAGGCTGTTACAAGAATAGTTTTTGCCCATATGAATGCAGCAAAATGAAACAATTCTAACATTCAAGTGTGGAAAAAAATACTATTTTCGTGGTAACCTTTGACTTCCACAAATCCATGACACTGTGAATATGCCTTCTTTGAATAACTATTAGATTGTTTCAACTGAAAATTTAGAACTCGATAAAAACCTTAATCCCTATTAAACTGGAAAATAAAACCATGAAATTAAATGCATTTTTCAGTTAGTAAATGCTTTCATTTTTTCAAATTATGGCCACACGAATGTTACAATGTTCTTGCAGAAAATATGTGGCAATTCTAAAAACACAAAATACAGCAACATTTCTGCATCTATGGAGGATGTAACATAGTAGCTATAGTATAGTGATTGGTCTCCACTAACAGATTACTACTAGTAGGGACACCACACACACGTCATGGAGCTAGGTGGCCATGTGAAAGAATGGTACATTTTGTACCTTAAAGTTTGCATCTCTCACCTTAGTGTGGCACTTAACAAGAACTTGCACTGTGGCAGGACCAGATCATCTGGTGAGGCCAGGAAGGCATCAAACTGTTTCTGTGAACAGACAAAATAATTCTATCAGGTTGGTAGAACATAGGATTTTGCTATTGGGATTCTTCCTACCTTGCTTACATTTTGCTGTCTATTAGAAACCTTTCTCAGAGCTTCTGACTGGAGTGCTGCTATACAATTGTATGTGTAGATGGTGCTTTTGTGACGAGAACACAAAAGCACCATCTATTGGTCAAACAGTACCCGTGCAGTTGCACCCTTTATACGGCTGAATTGATGCAGGGTTTACAATTGGTTTACAATCACTTAACAATCAATCAATAATGACAAGCAATCAAAATGATACACATGATACACATATTTGTGTTTTTTTGTGGAACTGTTGCAAGGGTCTGTGCGGCTGCCATTCGGTGCCACAAGGTGACCTCAATACAACTTTCTCCAACTGAAGTTAGGTACCCATTCACACCTGGATGGAGTGAGGAAAGTCGTGTCAAGTGCCTTTCCTAAGGGCACAACGTCACGGCCAATGTTCAGACATGTCCCGGGTACAACTCGGGATCGAACCCGGGTCTCCCAGTGTCATAGTCAAACGCTGTGCCACTGCGCCACTTGACGCCACACACATATATGCAGCACTCCAGTCAGAAGCTCTGATGAAGGTGTCTGACAGGCATCGAAACACATTAGCAAGGAGATGGAGAGAGAAGCAATACTTGTAGTTCTGGTGAGAAAATCCCCATAACCTAGATCACAACATGGTCATTATTCATGCCTGTTCACCTTTTCCTAAGACAAAAATGCTCAGCTCTGTCAAAAAACACACGATCACAGCATGTCTAAAACATGAAAAATGGAAGTTGTGCTGTAGTACCATGCTTATCCACTAGGAGGCCAATAACCAACCCTAGCCTTAAGGTCTTGGTTTAAAGTTTTCTTTAACAATTCTGGGCTAATCTGACTCTTGCAGATCCACAAGTCTTAACTTTTCTTAATTCATTATGAAATATTTGTTCATATACTGACCATTGCAGTTTTGATGGAGTTCCTATCCAGTCCATGGACAGCTGACAAGGGACCCTGTATTCACACAAATCAGGAAAAACTGTGTTTACTTAACATCATTGAAAATGTGACAAAGCATGACACATGGTAGCCAGGCAGCAACAAGGCTGGTTACAGCTACATTGTACCACTGACACATTTTCCAAAATAAAAAATGAAGTAAATGACAGTCAATGTACATTTGTAACTTTGGGTCTGTCAAGTTGGCCGTATACACCCAAACAATCAGGGTACAAACCTATTAACATCAAGTCCAGAGGCACAGCCCCTAACCACTGAACTTATGATGCACCCTACGTTATGCCACACTGACTTAATTCTATGGATGACATCCTGTGATGACATCCTTTGAAGACCCCAAAACTAATGTGAGAGGGGGAATAAATAAAATCCAGACCCAAAAATGCTGCTGAACCACAGGAATGCAAAGCTGTATTACAGATTTTGCGGTAGTAATAATTGTTACATATTTATGACAACAAGCCAGCACATGCCGACTTTTTTGCAGTATTTAATATGAATTTTGGAGTTCCGTGGAGCTTCAGTATATAGCCTGGGTGCCGTCCTCCGTAGGTATACCGCCGACTCCCTATTGTCGCTAGGTACCATGTACTACGAAGGATGGAACCCAGACTTTCGGAGGTGATTTCTTTTGAGAACAGGCAAAAATCAAATCAGTGTGGCATAATTCAAATCATACAGTCTCAAACCTGATACATTTTTTCTACAAATTAATACAATTCAGCACAGTTTTCACCTCGCTGTCCTGCACGAATGAATCTCGGCACCTTTCTCAAGTACTGTGCCGCACTATGTTGTGCCTGAACTACATGTGTAAGAAACAGAAGGAGCCAGTAAAAACCCCACTGGTCCCGGGCCGGGGTTCGAACCCACATCCTCCCGGGCCCCAGTCAGACACTCTAACCTCTCCGCTAAAAGGTCTAGACCCCCCACTGTTACACTCCTCCTCCTTTTCTTTTCAAGATTCGTCCTCGAATCTTCCGAATTCGACATCCCTGGAGCGGCACACTTTGCCAGAACTCCCAGGGCCGGCATGGGAACCACTGTAAGAAACAAAGGCAAGCAGTAAAAACCCCACTGGTCCCGGGCCGGGGTTCGAACCCACATCCTCCCGGGCCCCAGTCAGACACTTTAACCGCTCGGCCGAAAAGGTCTAGACCCCCCACTGTTACACAATTCGTCATGTACTATTGCTATTGGGTTCACCCATGAATACTGTCTGTTAGTTGACATTTAAAATCGATGAGTGTGATATGTTCTGATGCATGTTGCTGTGCTGCCGTACCTCCCGAGGTTGGTGTTGCTGTACAACACTGTACATGTGTGCCAGTCCCACATGGCTCAGGGTGAAGGAAGCCTGCTCATTCACCAGGGTGTCTAAGTGGGCGTCAACCTGTCAGACAGATATAATAAAACACACAACTTTATCCTACAGGAAAATTCAATTGTACATTAGAAGGAGGTACTCTATGAAGATTTAAAACATTTGTAGCCTGGTTGCAAGACCCCTGCCATGAGTGAGTGAACATCCCTTTGATCAGTGAAGCCATACGCAACGCTAACGGAGTTTGCACCCTGGCTATAATTATCTCCTCCCCGCTGGTTATTACTTAGATGTTGAGAGCATTCAAGCGGATGTGCCATCCACACCCACCAGGCTCTGGCATGATACATGTAGATAAACTGTTTGGGCAGCAACAACTTCTGGCAGCGGACAAGGGTTCTTCCCAACCCTCCCCCCAAATCTATCGCTTAATATGAAATGCCAGGGCCTGGCACCCACGTGAAAGGATTGATATGTTACTCTATCACCCCTTCAAGATGTCAAACCTGAGACCAGTTTGTAAGGTTTGAACCACTCACATCAGGAAGGACCCCTACTCTTTTCGTGCAGTGGGATCTTTAACATTCTTGAGGTGTGGCTTTCCTTACACACGGGACCGGCTTTATGTCCCATCTGAGAGGACATCCCTCTAGTAACTGAAGCTAGGTACTCATTTCAAATCATCTGAGTTAAGTGAGAAAATAGGTGCCTGACCTCCAGGACACAATAATGGGGCCTGCCTGGGCTTTGAACCCAGAACCTGAGTCAATGGCCCTAACCAGACCACCCTTGCCACCTATATTGTACATGTAGATGTACTGCGCAAATTCTGAAGGTTATTTTAGTAAGCTGTGTGGTTAAAGACTCTGCTATTCTGCCATATGCATCATATTTCCTGAATCCTGAGGGCAGATGTTCAACCCACTTGGGCTTGGTTTGAGGAGCATTTTTATTTTGGTTAGTGACATTTGACGGCCCTGTATATGGCCTTCAAGCATTTAAAACATGCCACATGCCTTTAAAATATACATACTGACAATATAAATGAAAGTACCCACCTGAGCAGACAGCATTTCTAGCCGCTGGTCTGTGAACTCGAAGAGGGAGAGTGTGGTCTTCATCATGTAGAGACAGTTGACCATGTACGTGGCCATGTCTGCTGGGTTGAGTTGGCTGGCTGACATGGCACACATCTGTAACAGGGGGTCCACTACACAGGAAAGGACCTGAGGAAATACACGGGGTACAAAAATACTCTTATTATACTGAGGTAAGGCCACACCAATTTATTTCCTTGGTTAACGGATTCGCCGCTTCGTTTTTTTGCCAAAATGAAATAAAAATAAAAACAGAACAAAAATCCATACTCTCGGGTCCCGAATTGGGGCCCCAAAATCCACCCCGTACGTTGTAATTTTTCAAAATTTGGGCATAGTTAACAGCGTTAAAAATACATTGCTTCAATGCAGAAACATTTTTCTTTGTGCAATTTGTTCAGAAAGCTAGGTTGCCTCTTCAAAAGTTCGTCAAAAAAAATTATTTTGATATAGAACTCGCCCCCCACCCCCTTTGCACATTTCACCATTCATGGGACAAAACTTCACTGACGACAGTCAAACGTACGGCAGATTTACTAAGTCATCGTGCCTGTAACAACATACAACATATCATCTCCCTTTTAGATATATATTATATTTCATTTAGAAACACATATTGTGTCGGAAACATGTGCTAGTAACGGGCGTTAAAAGTAAATTATCGGCCGAACGTATAAACTCGGCCTGGGCGGCACATGCACACACACACCTTCAAAAGGATCTTTTTTCCAGGGAATATGTAAAAATAACACGACATAACAATGTATTCTGGCATCACAAACTGTATTACTCTCAAAAAGTACAAAATCCTACCACAAACATGGGAATTTGGCAAAGTAAAAAGTCCTCCATGCACGTAAGTCCATTCACTAACTTTCTCACGGTCGGAAGAGTCCACTTCGAGTAGGGGGAAACAGGTTCTTTTAATTATAGAAATTACTTTGTGAAAAATACTACATGTGCATGTGGCATTTTAACAAAGTTACATCATATTTAGATACCTATAAACAGGAGTACAATTGCAAATAATGCATCAATTATTATATCTAAATTTTTTAATAAAATGGTTCCCCCTACAAATAAAAATCCCCATACATCAAAGACTTTATAGTGAAACCCTAGACCATTGAATTTGTGGCAACTTGAAGAGTGTGTCAATGTGGCTATTTGTTTGAATGATGGCTATGTACTACTAGTATAATGTAGCTGTAGCATACCTAAAGTGTATAATGGGAAATATAAAATGTATACTACCGGTGTATAATGTAATGTCTTATATCATTTTGTAACTTAACTTAATGGATTGCTTACTACATGGCTGTATGGCAGGTGGTCTCAAATTTTTATTTTTATTTTTTTTTCGCCCGCCCGCTCCATTTTTTTTCTAGAAAAATCCGTTAACCAAGAAATTAAATTGGTGTGGCCTAAGTAGGGAAAAAATGTTGTTTCCTGTTTCAGTACTGAAATCAGGATTTTTTTTTTTTTTCCTTTTTTTTAAGACTTCAGTGATGTCTATATAGGGGTCCAACCTATACAGTTTAACAAAGTAGAACTTGCATGAGGACACTTTTATTTTCAATGTCAATGTTAGAAAACCAATTGTACAACATTTTATCACTCAGGTCAGTTAGGTGTAAGATAATGGAGCTACATTTTTGTACATGTAGAAAATGTTGATCAGCTCGAAAAATGTATGTCCCTCCACCCCCCAAAAAAGTTTAAGGTCGGCAGTTTTTTCTAGGGTCGGTCGGGAAACACAACTTTTTTTCCTAGGCCTAAAGGTACTAGTAGTCCCATAGCCTTTGTTCAGGCTCTAGAAGCTGTTGGTTCATTCATGACTGTCCACAAATTATTGGAAGGTGGAGCACTAATCTTGCTTTTTTGGGGCCAGTAAGTAAAAGGAGCCCCTTACACATCACCAGCATGTAAACAATCTCTTTACAGGCGGCTTGGCATCTGAAATAAACAGGCCGTCACAAAGTTGAAACTTAAAGTACCTCTTGGAAGTTCAATGTTCTTTGCATAGTTTGTGTCACCTCATTGTACACATGTGTACTTGAGTTTGTACAAGACATTTTTTTATTTTACATAAATCATTGTTTTGTGTAATTTTATTTGAGTGTTCATTTAGCTAAAATTCTTTGTTGTCAAGAAGCAGAGAGAGAAGTGAAAGGAGAGCTTGAAAAGGATGGATTTGGGCTACATGTAAGTGATAGAGGGACTACCAAAATCTTGGGAGGTACTTAGTAAGGCCATACCAATTTAATTTCTTGGTAAACGGATTCGCTCGCTTCATTTTTTTCTGATTTGCAAAAAAATAAAAAATTCAGAATCAACTGTAAAATGCTCATATTTTGCCATGAACAGTTGAAAACAGTCCTTTTCATCCTAGTTGTTAGAGTTATTCCATCTTTCAATGCAATGGTATCATTAAAAGTTCAAAATTCATTGTTTAAATTTTGAACCAGCCTGGTGTGTTGACTTCATGGCTCCTATCCTACCATTTTGGGCCATAATAGGAGAGGACTCAGGATACTTTCGCCCGCCCGCTCCATTATTTTTAGAAAAATCCGTTAACCAAGAAATTAAATTGGTTTGGCCTAAGGCCTAGGAAAAAAAATGTGTTTCCTGTTTCCTGACTGACTCTATAAAAACCTGCTGACCCTAGACTATTTTTGGGGGGGGGGCCTACGTCAATTTTGCATCCACCTAACCTAGCGGCGACCAATGGGTGACCAGCATTCCGCGCCACGCCCACTTTGCGGTCAATTCCATTTGACAATGGGGTTGAACAGCATCCTTCCGTCCTAGATCTCCAGTGCCGAAGGTACGTCAACACTTGGTGTGTCGGCGGCTTCAGCACTGGAAACTCAGAATCGGCAAATCAAACCTTGTCTTTAAAAAGGGTATCGAGATGCTGCCACTCATATTTTCGAGATTATACCGCCTGGGTAACAAAGTTTAATCGGGACAACAAGGTTATCGGCAGGACAGGACTGCAAGGCCTCTTTTCATACATTTTCACAGACAAAGACTTGGCCTAAGATACTGTTTTGCACGCCGCGCGGCCGACGTAAGCACCAGAAGCCCAGTGAAGAAATGGTTTAACTCGGTTCGGTAGTTATTTTGCTCCAACTATTCAAAGACAAAGGATTTCAGAAAACAATTTACAAATTTTTCTTTTGAACAAGTTTAAGAAACATCTTTTTCAACCATATCTTGCTAAAGCGCGGGTTGTGGGTGTGGCCGAAATGCTGCCCGCCTATTGGTCCCCGCTAGGCTGGCTTGGATGGGAAATTGAGGTTCCGGGGGGGGGTGGACCCCTGCAAGGGACATAATTTTTCGAGCTGATCAACCTTTTCCAGCTCCATGATCTGACACCTGAGTGATAAAATGTTGTACAAGTGGTTTTGTAGCATTGACATTGAAAATAAGTGTCCTCAAGCAAGTTATACTTTTAAACTGTTTAGTATAAGATGTCACCGAAGTCTAAAAAAAAAAGAAAAAAAAAACATAATCCCTATCTACTGACCCTAATGTTTTCAAGACTGAAACAGACTAATTGTGTTATAATAAACACAATTATATAGTTTTTCTAGGCCTAAACATCTCATGGTCCATGTGTGCAAGAAAACCTTCAGTTGATACCACAAGAATAGTTAAATCAGAACAAACCTCTGTGAAGTCAGTCCTCCGAGCATCAAGAGGGACCACAGAAGAGTCATAGGATGACAGAATCTCCCGCAGAAGTGCCATGGTCTGGTTCAGTGCTGCAGTTGGGCCTAGATCTGCTGGGGGGAGCTCCACCTATTTTGTAGTACAGTGTACAATGTACATCTCTACTGAAGTGTATTACAATGTGCAAAAGTTCATGGAACTATAAGTTTTTGGTGGTATCAGGTGCAGCAAAAAGAAAGTACTTCGTAAATTTGTGGTACAGAAGTGAACGCGAAAATCACAAATATAAAAGTAATGCGAATGTCATACATATAATTCATTGTGGTCATAACCAAACACAGCAAACAACAATACATGTAATCTTAGTTTAAAGTCAGCAAAACTATAAAATGTAACTAAAATGCAGCAATGTTTTATAGACATTTTAAAGGTGTCCTATGCAATGCAATCATTTCATACTTGAAGCGTTCGAAATAGCCCCAAAACAAGTTACGTGAGCAGTCCAATTTTTTTGGTACCACCAATCAAGAGAAAGAACCAGCTACAATATGATATGAAACAAGTAACTGTTTTCCTTCTGCGATGGATATCAGTATAATATAGAAAAGGGTTGATTCAACATACATACATAAATGTACATGCACACTACATTAAAAGAATTCCCATAGTAAGATTGACTTTTTGCCACCCTGAAGAAATTGCAAAGGATGCATTTAAGGTCATAATGTTACAGTTACCATAACATCTTTAGTAAGTTGAGTAGTATACCTACATGTATGAAGATCACAGTAAAGTTGACCAATTATTTACCTTTTCCATGAGTTTGCTGGCATGGCAGTTAAGACTGTTCATGAAGAGTTTCTTGCTGAGTTGGTGCATGTCTTCAGTTGTGGCCAGAAGACTGGAGGACCCCTGGAGGATAGACCTGAAGAAATAGATGATTTTACAAGTTGGATTCCATGTTGAGTCTGCCATGCTGTAACACTCGAGCATCAGAAGTGTTCATCTTCTGTTCATACTTTTTTGTTAAACTTCATTGCTTCTACAGTGTATTTCCAACAGTCATACTTGCAATGAGGAATTATCTCACATTTCTGACATTTTTGGCTGGCTCTAAAACAGCCTATACATGTATGCTACATGAGGCACAAATTTTGTAGCACCACCACAAACTTTAAGCAAGAATACCAGATAAACAAACATGGTACATTGTAATCTGTAGACAGCAGTGTGTCCAGCTTTAATAATTCCAAGTGTATGAACGAATTTGCAAACATTGTATGTTGAATACAGTGGAAGACGAAACGCATTTTGTCTCAAATTTACCCTCTATAGCAATGAACGAAATGAACTCTTTGATGTAACCTCCAAATTCTACCCAAACTTTCATACATATACAAACGAAAAGAAAACTACTCTCCTCTAAGGCCCGATTTAGACTAGAAACGGTATACCGTTTCGAAACGGTACGAAACGTTTCGCCACAGAAAACGGTTCATCTTTAGACACGGGCGGAAGTGTTTCGGGCCGCCCGTGGCGCAGGATGTTTCTGACCCACAGTGACCTATGATGACCTCCCCGAACCACTTCTACGGTTTGCCTCATTGGCCTTACGATACTTGTGTTTCAGGGCCTTGAACTTCGCCCGAACCTGCTTTGGGGTGCATAAATACCCCTCAGCCGCCAGCCCGTCCACAAGCATCTACATGCCCTCCCTATTACGCGAGGTCTCCAAGCGGGATTGTATAGTTTGATTGGCCCACAAGATGATCAAGAAGCGGGTCTCATCTTGGGTCCAGACCCTCCCCTGGCCTTCTGCCATCCCTCCAGACGTAAAGGATAACAAAAATTCGAGAAATACACGATATAAAATGGCGAAAATGGACACAATCAAATATGCCGCGAATCTACCAGATAATCGACGTGCGCAGGCTTATTAGCATGTGATTAGCATATGACATGTGACCTGGTTTACCGTTTCAAGAAACCCTTTGTCTTTAGACCTAGCACAAAGCGTTTCGGGCCCCCCGCTGAAGGGTTCTGAAACGGTCGAAAACCACGATGGAGGTGGTTTTCGGAAACGGTCCGCGAAAACCCATTCCTCTTTAGACCGGGAACGGTTAACCGTTCCGAAACGTTTCCCTGGCCAAAATCCCTTAAGCGTTTCTAGTCTAAATCGGGCCTAAAAATCCGAAAACCCACAAATTACAGAAAAAGTATGATCCTTTGTCTTCCTCTGTCTTCAAAAAAGAAGTCAAATCCAGTAGTTTTTACTAGTAGTTTCTTAGTAGTTATCAGTAGTTCTATGTGTACTAATTATAATTGTCTGTTTTTATACCAAATGTTTCGTCTGTTCCTGCAATTAGCCCTCGGGCTAAACACACTGTCTTGTACTGCGTCATACTGGTAATTTGGCACCTCCACTTTGAATTCCCGAATGTCACATACATGTGCAAGGTACAGTAACAGTATTTTTAAAGAAACAGGGTTGATCCAAATTATGTTATATAGAAATGACCAGATAATTGACTTTTGTACTGTCCCAATGTTACATAATGCCATTTTAAGACAGTACTATAATAATTAATGATCTATGGAGAGATGTGTCATGTACCATACCCTATTGTGTGGTGATAGAAGTTGAGTAAATTGGCCAGTTTGTAGAGTATGACTGGACCAGGCTCAGCAACTAGGACATGTTCTACTCGAACCTGCACATGGGAAACACACCAACATGCATGGAGACTGGTATTGAAGAGTTTTTTTTTTACCTTTAGGCCACACCGACTTAAATCTAAGGATGACATCCTCTGAAGACCCCCAAGCTAGTGCACGCGGGCGGATAAAAAAAATTCTGGCCAAAAATAAAAATGCCACTAAACCACAGGAATACAAAGCTGGTATTGTGAATTTGCAGCGATACATAGTTGGCACATGCTGGCTTTTTGCGGAATCTATGAATCGGCACTGTACGTATGTACTGATTTCTTGAGTCGTGGAGCTTCGGCAGCCTGGACGCCATCATTTTTTTTGAGAACAGGCAAAAATCAATGCGCGTACGGATGTCATCCATAAAATTAAGTCGGTGTGGCCTTAACAAAAAAAATGTAATTTGGTCCATGATAGTCACTTAAATGAGTTACTAGTCACATAAAACTTCAAGATTAATTTTATTCAATAATAGTATACACATGTAATGTCAACTCACAAACATGTACATGACTTTTTGTATGTAAATTGAATGATACTACATATAGTTGAATATGAACAGAAAATATATTTTGGATTCAGGGATACTGGTCGATTTCTCAACAGATGGCACTGTTCCTTTGAACACCTGTTAGGAAAGTAACTCAGCATCCCACACCCGTGACGCAGACACATACCTTAAATGGTCGGCAGACTCCCTCTGTGATGTGGCCCAGTACTTCAGCCATCGGCTCCTCCACACCTTCATGTACAGTTATAAAGTACGTATTATAAAAGAAAGCAGAATCTGGTATCAATCAGATAAAGCAGTACTTTATCCATGACGGTGTTATTTTCCAATCAGTCATTATCAAAATTGGCGTGCAAAGAATGATATGTCATTAAACTTACTAAAGGTCTACCAGCAAGTTTGCCCCTCAAAATGCAGAAAAATAGCATTTTAGAGGGTCAAGATTTCAAAATTTTTATGGGGGGGCATGCCCCCTGACCCAAATAGGATTGTTACAAAATGATATTACCGGTACACCTGACAAAACTGAGATGACAGAAAAAAATTTCAGCTGGCTAAAAAACTGTTACTGGACAAGCAAATTATTTGTACATGTATTATTACACACTGGACAAGCACATTGGCAGAAAGTACTGCGCCTGTTGCAGATGACATCTTTTCCGACACAACATTTGGAAACTACAGAAGGGATGTTAACCTTATATACACGAATACGACCTTGTATGAGACGTTCTGCTGAAGTGCTGTGCACAATACACTACGGGTTTTGCGCGGGTGCAGTACGTTCTGCCGACTCTATGGTTACAGTCTAGTGCATGTATTTACGTACAGTCCTCTGGGACCATCTTGAGCACTGCCTGTAGATACTCCTTCTCTGATGCAGTAGCCTGGTGTAACCACGCCAGCATGTCTCCTACATATCTGAAATAGTCGGCAGAAACAAAAGTTATTTCTACATGCAGATGCCAGAAAGAAAGAAATATAGACATAAGTAATTTACATGAACTGATGTTTCATCTTTTGCAAATAGGACAAAAAAAAGGAGAGATTTCTGAGCTTTGGGAAGTACATTGTATTTTTGACCCTGAATACAGACCTTGGGCAAGTGTTTTGGGCTGTCACAAATGTATAAGAATTGAAGAAGGGTACAGCCATCCCTGAATACTACACGTACTTGAATACGTTAAGTACAAAGTACTACCTCCACATACTGCCCTCTTACTCCCACCCTGGACCTTTAGGTGTACCCTCCATCAATCAACTGCCAAAATCATCACCCACCCACCATGCAACTCAAACTATTAGGAGAAGTGGAGACACAAACCCATAACTGAATACCCGGAAGTAACAGTAAAATGAATGGTTTTACTGATACCTACTGCTACTGTTCTCCTGCTCATTGTCACCACACCATAGAACAAGACTGGCAATCAAAACATACATTGCCATGGCCACTGCTATGATTTCATGATTTTGAGGAAGCACTCCCCTCCCGAGTGTATAGTGAACGAGCCCTGGGGTCACAGAAAGTACATGTAGGGCATCCGGGGCAGACAGGTTTTCCCAAGGGTTTCCAGGAATGTGGGCATGTCAACAAACAGAGCTGGGAGACATTCATTTGGACATTCCACTCCTGTGGACAAAATTCCTGTACCATTCCTAGAATTCTTGCAAACTGCACACAATACTGTACCAATAGGCTCCTCCCTGAGACATCGCCAAAAAGGCAGAGATCAGAGAACATGGTGACATTGGAACTACAAAATGTACTGTAGTCACAAATTAAAATTGTTTGTCTTTTAGGCTTACTTTACATTGAACAAAGTTTACCTCAAAGGATCATGGGAATGCATCTCAATGGGGCGTGGTGTACCACTTGCACCTGTAACACATAACAAAGCGTTACCTCAAACATTGTTTGTTTGTACCATGTAACGTGAAGTAGTGTAAACTATGGTTGTGCCAAAACACCACTACAGACCACAACCAGCTGCAGGTTTACTATGCAATGTACATGGGACAAAAATCTTGTGTGAAGCTCAGATATTCAATACATTTTCTATCTATTATGAAAAGAAATCAGACAGTAAGTCCAAAACATTTTTTTCCGATCATTCCACTTGCCTCCTCTTGTTAAAGCGTCTATGAACCCCCGTACTACAGCAGTCCTCCTGGCTGTCCCGTACTCATCCAAAGAGTATCTGTGAATAGAGACAGACATAGACTGGTATCACATAACAATATCACATACATGTAGAGGTTGTTCTGATGACTTAATATTTGTTTGTTAGGCCACACTGACTTAATTTTATGGATGACATCCGCACGCGCATTGATTTTCGTCTGTTCTCCCCCCAAAATAGATCACGTCATCCGAGGCTCTGGCCTGGATAGTCCATGCAAGGACGTCCTTGGTCCATGGTAGCTTGCTATATAGCGACAGTACGGAGCCGGTGGTAACTCTGGAGGATGGCACCCAGGCTACCGAAGCTCCACGACTCAAGAACTCACCACATACATACAGTGTCGATTCATAAATCTGCAAAAAGCCAGCATGTGCCGGCTTGTCGTATATGTCGCTATGTTCTGCCCGCAGTTCTGCCGCAAATTCACAATACCAGCTTTGCCTTTGTATTCCTGTGGTTTAGTAGCATTTTTATTTTTGGCCGGATTTTTATTCGCCTGTGCGCACTAGTTTGGGGGTCTTCAGAGGATCTGAAGATGTCATCCATAAAATTAAGTCGGTGTGGCCTTACCTCAATGTATTGTTTTGGGTGTGTCTTTGCCAAAAACTGTAAAAATTTGGTGTCCCTAAACAAAATTGTAACATAACAGCAATTCCAACATAATTATGAATTCGAAAATTCGTGAGCTGTATACTTAAAATTTTTAAATATTCTATATATGGAACATTTGGACGCCAGTGTGATAACTGTTACTGTTAGAACCTTGTGTACTCCATATCATCCAAGGTTCCAGCCCAACCATGGGTCAGATCACCAGACAGCCGAACACTGTGTTGTATTTTATTTAATACATGTATGTCATACCCACCCAAGAAAATGTGCCTTTCAATGTGACATGAGCAAAAATTTGGTGTCCCTAAACCAACACATCTATAATTATTCCAATCGTCTAAATCCTGTATTCAAATTTTCAAAAGTGGCTCAGGGCATTTGAAACATTCTATGGAAGCCATGGAAGTCTGGGCCGTGCTGCATTATCATGGCCCTGGTATACATTAAAGGTATTAAAGATTACCTGAAGAGCACAGGTCTGTCCTGTAGAGCTGACATGGCCTGACACAGCAGGGGGGACACCTCCAGGGAGTCACCTGTCAGCAGTCGGCACTCCGCTGGGAACAGTACAAACTAGTCTGAGTAAATCATGCTTGTTATGCTGCAGTACCAAAGTCAGCCTCCAGGAGGCCCAGATTTGACCCTGACCGTTGTCTTCTCCATACAAAATATCATGACAATCCATAAAAACTGTGAATATTTTCATCAGGTTGGTAAGTCACTGAGTAAAGAGACTCCTTATTTTTTTATTTGTCCAAGACAGGTGTCGCTGCTAACTGACCACAATTATGTATACCAAACTCCTGTATGTTGGGAACCACATTGTATATACATTGTATATTATACAATGTACAGTATACAATGCGGTTGTCATGATATTTGGTATGGAGAAGACAAAGGTCATTATAGTTCTTTGTAACCATGCATACATGTATATGTAGAAATGTAAATATTGTACATTTGGGAATGTATCTATAGCAGCGACACCTGTGCTGCAGTGCAATGTGAACCAGTCAGAATTTTTTTTTTTTTTATCTATGTCAGCTCTCACTCAGCATTAGCAGCAGAACTGCCTAGACAGAACGCTATCAGAGTTTTGCGCTGAGGAAAGAATTAACTTCACGTTTGAATCTTTGTCTGTCCCTGATCTTAGCGATCTCCCTTGGAAGACTGTTCCCAAGTTTAACAGTTGTTGGCACAAAGGTTCTCATATGACTGTTGGTGTGGGAGACAGGGACCGCCGGAGTGTTTTCATGATGTGATTTTGACTGGCGTGTCACCCGCCGCACCTCTTTGTGTTTAGGAACAAGGTCATTCAACAGGGTTGGTGCCTCTCTGTGGTACATACGGTGGAAGAGAGTCAATGCACCAACTTTCCTGCGGTGGTCCAAAGGTTGGATGCGCGCCTTGGACAGACCAGTTGGAGAAAGTTTCATGATTTTCAGGGCTCTCCTTTGTATAGAGTCAAGCCTAGCTAGTTCGGTTTCGCATGCAGACAACCATGCAGCATGAATTGCCCTGAGGAAGGTGACAGACGGTCACCGAAACATTGGCTGAATAAAAGACTTGGTTGTTTAAAAATAGTCTCTTTACTCAAAAACAATACCTCCATTTTGCATGGAGGTAACTACTTATGCCACAGGTACACAACCTGACCTTGTGTCCACCTGTACAGTCTCTCATATGCAGTCTCCAGGTGCAGGGCCATGGACTCCATGATCTCTAACCCTGCTGTCTGCTGGTTTGTCCTCAGCAGGACTTTCACATCGTTGTGGATAGACTTGGCTCGCTCCAGGGCAGAAAAAAAGTCCTGAAATACAAGGCAGACTTAGATATATTTTTATAAGTTCCACAGCTGAAATTTAGCATAAGATGTGCTGTATGGTCTAATGCAATGGTATCTTTAAACTTTAAAGATACATGTATAAGACACCAAAAAACAGTTACTCAAGCAACTGGATATGATTTTGGAAAAAAAATTTGGCATATCTTATTATAATAACCTAGATGTCTGATTTATAATAAAAATAACCTTCACCGACATACAAGACTTATAGTATGAGTTCAGAGAAAAATTGCCTGGCAGGCTGGGAGAAATTGTGACCGTGGAACACTACAAATGTAGTACACACAGAAATGGCAAACAATTCACGATAAAAAAAATAGAATAAAAGAATTTACAAGAACTCTAGAATTATTATAATTCTCGGACGTTACGACTTCTGAAATAAACTGTGTCCTACCACAGCCCGCATGTGATTTGTGACAGAAACCTTTACTGGTGGTCCAGCTTATGGCTTGCCTACTAAAATGACAGCAACCTGAAATATTAATGGGCAACCTAGTACCTTTTTGCTTAGGTTGCCTAGTATATAGGCAAGTCGAGATAAAAAAGTATTTCAAACCCTGTTAGTAAAAAGCCTGCATGTGCCTGTATTTGGTACATGTACCTCTGTCATGTTTGTGTTGTGACCTCCGCGCAGAACCTTCATCTCTGCTGGCTGCAGCTGAAACTTGGACAGGAACGCGTCCGCCACTTCTGACTTCATCTGTAGTAACTGGCTGCAATGTCAAGACAAGTAATCTGAAATTCCAAACCTCTGGGAAGTACATATACAAGCTTAAGTAACACATGCATGGTAATCACAATGACTGCTGACAATTTTTCAGACCAGGAATCTATCTTGAATTTTTTTTCTGTTAACCCATGTTCATGATCAGAATCTAGGATCAGAATCTAGGATCCCCTGGAAATGTTGGACTTTCAAGCATTAAAAAATGCAATTTCCCGCATTTTGTTTTTAGCAAGATTTTTGTCAATTTTTGTCAATTCATGATTGACAGATTAGTTTTAAAAACTTTGTCACACGCCACAAAGTTCTGCTAATTGACGGAAAAACAGCAAAGACGAAGTATTAATCATAATGATTATTATTTCACATCACGAACCTTTCAGCCTGGAGTTTTGTGGTTTGGTTGATGAGGTCGTGAGTTTGCTCCTTAGCAACCTAAAGTAACAAAAAAAGACAACGGTAATTGCATTTCAGAGATTGTACAATATAGTACATTTTCACAACATGCTGTTCACACATTCACCACAGATTGAGTGCTACATGTACCATTATCTTTCAAGCAGGAATAATGCCTACTGTACTACTACTACCACTACTACTATACAACTACATACATTGTATGCAGGGCTTCATGTACTTTTTTCTGATACCAACATTCAAAAGTACCTGCACTAGGCAAGTTTTACATGACTTGTACAGTTTCTTTGAAGAAATGTTGCTAGTACTGGTACATGTGTAATAACACCATTTTTCACGAGTTTATTGCTACTTGTACATGTGTATCTTCAATGATGCTACTTTGAGACTTTGGATTTGTATTTTGCATGTATGTCTGAAAATTGTAACTTCAAATTCTTTCTGAGAAATTACTATGGGTATGTCTTAGCTGTAACCCAAAAAGGTACTAGTAGCCATATAACATACGTATACTGACCTTGAGTCTGCTAGTCATATCCTGGCAGCATTCAGACATTGCTCTTACATCCTCATGGATCCCATCTAGTTGCTAATAGATAGGGTTAAGAAAA
Source organism: Branchiostoma belcheri (assembly GCF_001625305.1). Classification (NCBI taxonomy): domain Eukaryota; kingdom Metazoa; phylum Chordata; class Leptocardii; order Amphioxiformes; family Branchiostomatidae; genus Branchiostoma; species Branchiostoma belcheri. The sequence continues at coordinate 866,005 of NW_017802591.1, forward strand.
GAGATTCACGACATTGGAGCAAGAATTGGAAAAAGAATCTTCAAGTGATTGTCATTTACTTTTTAACCTATTTTGTGTGCATCATCTCTGACTTTTTAATGATGGCTGGCGCTAGTAAAAAAAGTCATCCACATGAGGTGCACTCAGTTCATAATATTAATTAAGTCACCCAATAATCTTACAAAAACTAGACAACTTCTTACAATGTACAAACAGTGTTAACAGCTGTGATTCCAGCTTTTAAACATGCTTAAGTATGGTGTAATTTTTTGGCACATCCACTTCCTGAATGACGCTTACTTTCAATGGAGGGTTGATTCATTAACTCACTAAAAAAAATTGTAAAGTAAATTACTTAGTAAGTTAGTAATAACACTTACTTTAAATGTTAAATAAGGCAGCTTTGTATATAGATGTAATTCAATTTCTAATTCCAATATCAAAGGTACATGTACTTGAGTAATGTTACTAGTACCTCTTTCACTTCTTTAAAGGCAACTGCAAACTCCTCGTTGATAGTCAGACTCCTGTGCTCGATGTCGCCTCGTAAGTTCCGCCGGCTGCGAAGACTGTTCTCCCCGAAGAACTGGGACAAAGCCTCCAGAGCATCCAGCATCTCCTGTAACGATAATCAGTTTATCAAGCAACTTGACCAGGAGGGCCTGCATGCCCTTTTTTATAAGGTGTAATTGGGCCTTTTATCATCAAGTTTTACACTCACTGTCTTTTAGGTCTCTTTGTAATCCTTAAGGACAGTAACCCAAAATCGACGTAATTCGTGCATGCAATAGCCATAACACTTAATTGGTCGTTTTCATTTTTCATGTACACTACAGTATGTACAGCATAGTGAGCATACTGTAGGCAGTTACAACTTACATGTGCAAAATGTACCTATATGGAAGCAAAACATACATTGTAATCCATGAAGTACAGAGTACTCCATGATTTGAAATAGTTGGTAAAATGATCTGAGAATTTGATGTACATGTAATTCGTAATCGGTGGTGAAAATCACCCCCCATGAAGGCCCTCAGGTACTCATCATTGTCACTGCTGATTGTTATTAACACTGTATTAAATGTTACATGACATTGATGTACAGGCAAAAATTTTACATTCATCAAAGTTGTCCTATGAGTACAAATTTCTACTAAAGTCCCTGAATACTAATAAAATGCAGAATTTAAAAACATTCGGATTGCCACTCACCTTGTCATTGTCAAGTCTAGATTCCAGAATCTTGTTCAACTTCCGAGCCAAAGGGTTGCTCTGGCTCTGCGAGGGGGCCGGTGTATCACTCATCTTTGAAGTTAACGTTGTATGGCCAGGCCAAAGTCAATCCAAATTGTGGGGGAGGGGGGCGGTACCACAAATCTCACCTCCGACTGCTCCGACTCCGAGAGTAAGAAACGTGCAATGCGTGACGTTTTACTCGTTCTGCACGACTGTCGTCAATACCCCATACATTCCTGTCCTATAGAAAGCTATATCTTTGCCCCAAACCGTGTTTATTTCAAGTTTACTGGCGACGGTCTTACTGTCGATAACATATACGTGTCACCTAGGTAGGGTTGCTGTTGTAAATCACAAAGGTTCCGCTAGAGGGCGCAGCTGAGTGGGGCGGGGTACTCCCAGAAGCCTGTGCGGCGGTTTCCATAACGACGGTGTGTATGGAGATGACGCCTCCGGCAAGGAGACTTGATTTTATCAACAATACACGGCTTTAAAGCTACACGCCTGGTGTCTATACTCCTGGCGACGGTTTTCCCTTGGATTTTTTGACGCAGGAACAAGATGGCAGTGACTACCAGGGGTGTCCTGCCCATGGCGACCGCCACGATCGGCCCAGACGCGTGGCGAGACGCGACGGTCCGCGGCATCAAGGTGGCACAGAAGGTAAGGCTGCAGGACAGGTCCACACCACCCGGTGTGTGTGTTCTATTTGTACAACACACCGCCATAGATACAAATATACAGTGTTTGTGACTCCTGCTGTTAGATATATTCTAACATAGAAACTTACTGAAAATTTAGAATGATTGCATCAGTGTGTACCGGGCGTTTGTACCCCTAGCTACAATGCATTGTAGTCACATGCCAACAAATATTGTGTTCCCCCCCAAGCAAGGACATTATACCTTGCCCCAAGGTAACATTACAACATACAGATTATCCATTATAAACGTTACCACTGTAACTTTTTGCCAGCTTTGTACTTAAAATCTCAGAAGTGATGTTGCTATTTTTTTAGCAACTACACTGTTTAGGAGTGCTGTGGAACCTAATCTCACATTTAGTCACAGCAAGGAGGTTATAACCTCCATGGTCACAGATGAATACATTGACAGTCTTCCAATATGATTGTAACCAAAAGTGTGTTTGAAAAGTAGTGAGACTCTCTCTCCTTGTAACCAGCATAATGAAGTTATTTAGAATTATGGTGAGATTTTTTTATTTATTTCTTGAGAACCTGAGACTCTCTCACACTCACCATGGAGCTACAATCTGGTTTATCGTCTGTTGTTCCGAGGGTTAGACGTGCTGCACACTGATGCTGGGGCTTGATGGTAGCCTGCCATTTGCCTCTGTAATATACAGGTTAATCTTGAAAGCATCCCTCATCACTAGATCATCTAGTACTGTGTGTCCAATACCTGAACTAGAACCCTGGCTCTGGACTAAGAGGTTGGGAGTTCGAATCCCGACTGTTGTCGCTCACCTGACATCCATGCTACTGGAAAGGATTGCAGTCCTTAGGACTGGACATTAATCTGTGGTCCACTGTTCATTGTGCTAGTCAAAAAGACCCAGGGAAAAAAAAAGTACAATGAACTTGTAAATACTAGCATCTGTCCTCTCTGTTACTATGTGGGGGATTAGCTCTTGAGGATCGAGTAAACTAAAACGATTGAGATCACTTTTTTGCCTTTCATCAGAGACTTGATCTCCCCCACTTCTAGCAGGTTGGCGTCAGCCTCCACTTCTTCTGCCCTTTGTAGAATCCCAGGAGACTTTAATGCAATTATTTCTGGATGCCTAATGCACTGAGCAATGAGTTTCAACCCCTAAGAGAAATATTGTGGTTGGACAGACACTGGCTGGCATTGTTGGGTATGGGTGACTGACTGTTTATTTATACCACAAAAGTGTAAGAGGCAGACCATAACATTCCTAGCCTAGATTTCACAGGTTGTTCAGATGATTTGGTTACCATTCAGTATCAAATAATGGAATTATTTTCAGTGAAACACAAAGGGGAAAGTAATACACTCTCCCAGGATTTGAACCTGGGCCGAATTATGCAGACTACCAGCTCATGAACCCAGCGCACTAACCGCAAGGCTAAAAGGTCCTGGCCTGATAGATCCTACTGTTACACAACTTCCCAATTTATGTTTTTTTAGATATACTGTAACAGTTATACCAGAGAGGAGGATGTTTAAAAAGTAGTCAAGTCTTCCTAAAGTTTTAAGTGTTCACTTTTGGACCAGTCTTCTCTCTCTCTCTCTTTTTTTTTTTAAATTTTTTCAGGTACGTTTTTCCCTAGTTTTCTCTCTTTCAGTTTTTTTTAAAACTTCTATAGGTACTTTTTTCCCCATGAAAACTTTAGGAGTTTTGTTTGCGATGTTGATTTTGAGTCTTCAAGTATTTCTTTTTAGTATCTAATATCCTGAAGTTTGCCCCACGATATCACTGATATAGTTACAGTTTTAGCTTTTGTTCTATATGAACACTGGACTTCCAAGTATTACCATGCCACTTTTTGGTGGTCCCTTAGATAATTTTTCCCATTGACACAAGCAGTAAGAATTCTGTCTTTAGAGACCACCTGTTCACATAGATCACATTTTTTGGAGCCCTGAGACCACACCAATTTAATTCATTGGTTAATGGATTTTTCTAGAAAAATAATGGAGCTGGCGGGCAAAAATAAAAAATAAAAACAGACCTAGGCATCCTATTATGGCCCAAAATGGTACAATAGGAGCCATGAAGTCAACACACCAGGCTGGTTCAAAATTTAAACTTTAAACAATGAATTTTGAACTTTTAATGATACCATTGCATTGAAAGATGGAATAACTGTAAAGGATGAAAAGGACTGTTTTCAACTGTTCAGGGCAAAATATGAGCATTTTGCAGTTGATTCTGAATTTTTATTTTTATTTGCAAATCAGAAAATAATGAAACGGGTGAATCCGTTAACCAAGAAATTAAATTGGTGTGCCCTGAGCGGTCTTCCTCAGCAGTTTTGACTGTCGGTATTTCTAGTTCCCACCACAGCGACTGTTTCCTAGCATTTTTCCAGGCTATAGATCATTTACACTCAGGGGGACCAACAATGTTTACACGCCTTTAGAAAATGCCAATAGTTAAATACTCAAGAGTCAAGACTCTTTGTGTTGTTCAATGCAAACATCATTCTGAGCCATAAAGGCTTCTATTTATGCATCAGCAAACTCTGTAGAGATTTTATGGATGTGTCATATATCAAAGTCAACCTTTACTTTAGCAAACTGGAGGTTTGCTAAGGGTGTATTACTGAATTGTGACTGAAATGAGACTGTCAGCAACTGATAAGCTACTGATATGTGACTGTCAGTATCTGATCAGTTACTGATATGTGGCTGTCAGTATCTGATCAGTTACTGATATGTGACTGTCAGTATCTGATCAGTTACTGATATGTGACTGTCAGTATCTGATCAGTTACTGATATGTGGCTGTCAGTATCTGATAAGTTACTGATATGTGACTGTCAGTAACTGATCAATCGCAATTGCCAACAGTCCCATTTCAGTCACAATTCAGTAGCACACCCTTTAGCAAACCACCAGTACTGATATGTGACTGTCACTTAAACTGATCAGTTGCTGACAGTCTCATTTCAGTCAAAATTCAGTACTACAGAATTTGTAGAATTCTTGCAAGAAAACTGCTCAGACCTGAATATGGTTACCTGCTGTCACTGTTGCCTTGTTCCAACGGTCTGGACCCCCATTGTTGAGTGTGACAGGGTGTTGTTTGTAGATGGTGTGATTGGCACAGTTTTTACCTCCCACACTGCCAATAATGGATCAATGATTTAGACACATTGGACCTGATGTCAGAATGGTGGTGGAGTTACAGTATAGATGTAAAGTTTGTGAAATAAGGCCATGCCAATGTTTGTGGTTCTGGGATTTGCCCCCCCCCCCTCTTTTTTTCCTGATTTGAAAAGAAAAGATGTTCTGAATCAACTCTCAAATGCCCATATTCTGGTCCAGACAGTAACAAAGAAAGCTTCATCTACCTATCAATGCATTCAACAGGTTTTCATAAAAAGTTAAAAATTTATTGCTTGAAGCAAAAACCAGCCTGGTATGCTGACCTTCAGGCGACTACATGTAGCTTTTGGGGCTATCAGAGGATGCCAAGGCCTGTTTCAATTTTTTTAGGCTCCCTAGCAGCTTGTTCTGGAACTACAGGGCCATTTAAAAAAATATTTGAGGGAAGATAACTCTTGAGCCAGGTCAACAGGTGGTTGCAAATATTTGGTAGGCAGGGTTAAGCTTAATTCATGTAACATCTGTGTCCATAATATCACCAGGGTCCATAATATCACCACCTTGAGAAATAGTGTGCTTTAAGATATTTTTACTGCAACATACTTTTGGTATGCACTTCTTCACACATCAAATGTACATACCTAGGGTATGTTGCAGTAAAAATATCTTTAAGCACACTGTTTCTCAAGGTGGCGATATTATGGACCCTGGTGGAGTGGTGATATTATGGACACATATTTTATACAAACTACTAGTAAATAACAATGTATATTTGAAGGTAAATAACTGACACATCTCCTGAATCGTAGCATGTAATATAATACTCTCCTTAAGAAAAACATGCAATAGATTAGCTTTGATAAAATTGAAATTTAGCAGTTAGAGTTGTTGAGCAATAATATTGATTGAAATATTGATTGATTGATTGATAGATAGATAGATAGATAGGTTGATTGGTTGATTGATTGATTGGTTGATAGATTGGTAGATTGATAGATTGATAGATTGATTGATAGATTGATTGATAGATTGATTTATTGATTGTATTCCAGGTGGTGGATAAGAGTGAAAAAGGTGCCATCCTGGGTAAACAGTTGGACCCTCTGCCGACCCTGCGGGATAACTGTGCCCAGCAGAGTAACACCACCATCCACAAGTACGTACGGGAGGTGCGTATGGTGGTGGTGCGGCTCAGGGAGTACCTGCTGGAGACAAACGAGGAGATCAAGTCCCTGATCCGGGGTAAGGAGGCTCTGGAGAAGGCTCTGGAACACCGCAGGAAGGACATTCTACTCAACCAGCAGAGCACAGCCATCAGGCTGACACGGCCTCCCAGGGAAAAGGTGAGCGGGGTTTATATTAAATACTAGAAAAGTAATATTTGCAAAGCAAATGCATAATGTTAACCTTCGCATATGATCTGCTCTGTTAATTCTTCCTCAAACACATTCATATATTTGGTCAGATAGGAGTCTAAATCCCTCCTGCTATAAAATTGCAACATTATGTAATGCAACACCAGTAACCATGGTGAGAGACAGTCTGGTTCAGTCAGGTCAGAGGTCACTGTTTGGAGAAGAAGAAGAACAAGAAGAGGAAACGTAGCAAAAACAATAAATAAGATTCGACGGCATGTCAATATAACATACTTCATGGTTTTTGTTGAATGTTTGGTCAACATTGCATCAGAATTAGCTTCATATTAATTAACTTGAAAATTCAAGGTGAGCTCAGTCTATCTTGTTGAACAAAAGTATAACTTCTTTTTTATTTATTAAATTTTGCCTGTTGCAAACAATATCTTTTCTGACCGTTTAAAAAACTGTAGAATCTGATGTAATGTCGTTAAATGTGTAATTAATATGACCTTGAACGAGACGTTCTGCCAAAGTGCTATGCATTACATTACAGATTTTTGCACAGGTGCAGTACGTTCTGCCAATTTGCCTGGTTGTTATTAATGATTTTCTATTTTTTAATGCTAGCCAAATCTTCCTCTGCCAGAGTTTTCCTGGACTTATCTGCCATTCAGATTATTATTGGTATTAGACAGTTTAGCTAAGCTGATTTTGCTGGTCTGTGTTCTGTAGGTACTTGATGGTGCAGATGAACTTCTACAAGCAGAACTGAAACATCTGCTGAAGCTGAAGAAAACCCTGGAGGCACAACTCAGGGAAACACAGAAGCATCTACAGGCAAGTACTAAGATTTCTTTACTCAGTCTTACAAAGTTAAATTAATGTGCCCTCATATGCAGGAAATACCCTCAAATTTTCATCCACTGGGAACTTGATTTGTCAATCTTTAAAAACTTTGAGTTTCAGAGCCAGCTTTCTAGATCTGAATAAAAAAAAAATGTTGTAACTGAAGCTTTAACTACAGTTGTATGTTGGATTCATTCCTCAAGCAAGCATCTAGCAAATTGCGATCATCATCTTTCAAGACATCTGGGGCCGCACATTTCCCGTTTATAACTTTTATTCAACTGGCTAAATAACACATTTTCTTGTGACAGGCTGGATAAAAGTTTTAAACAGGGACTATGTCTTACTGAGGGACGACTGCAGTGCCCAAGATGTTGGTTAGCAATGCGTGAATCAACTGTACTATATCATCTAATAGATGATATAGTATATATACTATATTCAAAATTTTTAAGTAGCATATACTTACAGAGGTTTCTTGTTAACAGGAGTTAGACGGTGTTCGGAAGCTGCTGACTGCCGTGATCCAGGAGAGATCCCACGTCATGGATCTCATCACCCACGCCGTCTCCTCCGTCACCGCTAACGGCCGTCTGTCCTCCCGCCGCGAGGGGAGGTACTCTCGCCAGGAGGAGACACGACCGGAGTCGCCAAGCAACCCCATGCTTGGTATGTCATTATTACCTCCATGGAAAATGGGGGTATTGTTTTGGGGCTGTGTAGTGCATGTCCATGTACATGACACTGTGTGTGTGTCTGTGTTTCTGCATGGTCATACATGTAGGTTGTAATGGTTATGGTTTGATTCAGTCTGCGAAAGTCATTAACCACTAAGTCGAGTACATCTGGTAGCACTCACTTTTTATACAGAATGCAGTGAGTGTTTTTCATTACATGACCTCCTTGACAGCTTTTTTTGCTTGCACGATACAGAAGGGGATTGCAAATCTTGGAGATTGCAAACGGGTTATGTTGTCTAGACAAAATGGAGACCCTTTTCTACCCCTGTTAAAAAGTTGTGACTTGTAAACATTATGGGTTAATGGAGGTCTGACATCTTGGAATTCTTGTTCGTAATATCTATGTCAGTCAAGATATTACTGATATACTGAGTCCAAACACTGATGAGGACACAGATGGATTTGGTGTCACCAATGTGCCAAGATCTGCAGTGCTTTTTCCACTGAGAACTATACAATTTATTTTTATTTATCGTTATCAAACAGGTGAGCCAGACCCACTTGGACCGTACACCCCCGACGCTGCTAAAGCCATAGAGGAGGCTCGTGAAGCTAACCTGAAGTCTGCCGCCCTGAGGAGGGCCATCAAGGAGTCCATCGACAAGACAACCATGCTGCAGCAGGCTGCACACCGCTCTGTCAACGATGGACTCACACAAAAGCTGGCAGAGACCATCACTATGACAGTAAGTCTGCTTTGTAAATCCCAGTTCCTCTACAGCAGATACTGTAGTCAGTGGTGGTGCGCAGAAAAAATATGATGAAAGGGTTTTGGGGGTCTGAGTTTTCATAATCTGCCGCAAAGTGTTATTAGATGCTAACATGACTAAAAAGTGTAAGTAATGGCAGAGACCATCACTATGACAGTACGTCTGCTTTGTAAAGAGAAAGTAAAATCATTTTGGAAGTTCATCTGTGTTGACTTATTATAGTACAATGCTATACTTTATTCCAACAGAAAGAGCACATTGTACACAATGACCAAATTTCAATGGGGTGAAGCCTCCAGTGTACTGCAAAAAGAAACAAGAGAGTACCGCTTCTCCCTGTCCTTGGTGCTGAATAACTGACTACTTATCATCATTCAGACCAGTCTTGTGGTTAAGGTTGTTGATTCAGAATCAGAGGGTTCTGGGTTTAAATCCCGGGAAAGCGCCGGTGTTGTGTCTTTGGGAAAGGCACATAACACTTATTTTCCTCACTCTACTCAGTGAAAATGAGTTCCGAGCTATGGTTAGGGCTAGAGGAGGCACATACAGCTGAGGTCCAGTGTGTGAAGAGAGCTACACCATAGAGCCCATTAAAGATTACACATCTTGTCTAAAAGAGTACAGGACCTTCCTGGTCTGAGTGGTTTAAACCTTACAGTCTGGTCTCTGGTTTGACACCTTAAAAGATAATAGTGACCTCAATCCTTCCACAATGTGTGGTATAGCTCAATCTTTTATGTCTTAAATTAGGCCATCAGATCAGACATCCTATATATACATCATTCATGATTGGTCTCTGGTGTTCAGATAAGAGGAGATACAATTGGTTGAATAGAATATAATGTACCACTTATACTGTACCACCTCATACTGTAGCCTATTTGTAATTGTTATACATTGCACATGAAATGATTGCTAATTTTCACCATACTAAGAAAGACTTTAATCATTAAAATGCATGTCCCCATTTCCAATGTGAACTAAGGAAAACTTGAATTATTAATGCGTGTCCCCATTCCAATATGCTTGCTATTGCTTGACTAGATTGATATTGTCCCTGATTTTATTACCTCCGGGGGAGGAGACATCCTTCCGCGGAAGGGTTTTGTGAGAGATGTAGATTTTCATGTTCGCAGCTGTTTCTTGCGTTTGGGTGGACGGATTCTTTTGAGACTCGTTGTATGTTTTGCTATTGGGCTGCAGATGATGCACGTTCTCAATTTGTTTTTATTGTATATGTGTTTTCGGGCGTGAAAATGGTGCCTTTTGGTGGCCCCAGAACACCCCTTTGAGCGTGAAAGTGGTCGCGACCATTGACCTCTGGCGTGTATTAGCTATTGTCGGTCTCGTCCACGAAGGTGACCCCTCGCACAGAGGGGTGTCCGGTCTCAATAAATTCTTTGTTTAAAACCCTAGTCCTGCAGCGCGCAACAATTGTTGTTGTAACATACAAAAATACACAATAAAAAGCCCGAAGGTATAAAATCTCAGATTTTACTTGTTTGACATTGTTTTTGTTTCTTTCCCATAGCAACATTTACAAGTCAGCTCTGGGGAGAACCGTGCAGCCATGCACAGGGCACAGCGCTGGTATGACACCACCGACAAAGCAAGAACTATAACAATGGTAAAACATCTTCTGTGCTTTCCTTTTTAAAATCAATTATACTTTCTGACATTATATGACATTGTATTAAGCTTTAGACCAAATTTAATGTTGTTTCCCCACCCTAAAACATTGAATAACCACGGCAGACATTGAAAAACATATCAAGAGAAACTGTTACATCTCATTTTTACATTTTCTTACAAAATGTACAATCTAAACACAAGTCTTTTTATTGCAACATATTACAGCAAAATCCAATTTTTACTTCCTTACAGGGAGAATTTTTTAAAGGCAAATACGTAATTTTATCATGTTTTTATCAGAAATTAAGATCAAGAATATTAGTTAACTGAAGAATTGGCTCCAAATGTGTTTGAAAATAGAATTTAAATCTTGGTCTGTATCTTTTTTTGAGAAATGAATGATTGACAGTGTTGTTATATAATTCTTATAATATGCATGTTGTGAAGTTTTGCTGCATTGTAATATGTTGTCAGTTAGAATTGTACACATTGGTATTTTATATTGTTTTTTATGTTTTGATAGCCTCTGAGTCTCTTTTTGTCCTTTTGTTGCAGACAGGACAAAAGAGACTGACAGCTAAAATATCTTTGGTAACCAGGCTATTGTTTTGACGTATTGTGACTGTTGTCAATAGTAATAATAAGACAACATACATCTCTGTAAATCCTGTGCTAAGTTGTGTCCTGTTTGCCTGACCAGGGCCCAGTGTCCAGCAGTGACCTGACCACACGTGAGCGGCTGGAGCGGCCACTGGTCCGCGTGTACCAGCGTCACCCGGGCAACCAGCTGCCCGAGGCACACGACATCATTTCGGTACGTCAATTTTACAACCTAATAGAAGTATGGATCCTTTTCATTAAAAATGAAGATTATAGACTGCTAGAGATTGATTCTTATCTGCTGTGAAATTTAACTAGTACTAGTATTTAGCAGTCTCACAAACAACTTTCAAATTAGGTTATCTTTTATTAAATTAGTTATTATTTTTTTTTATAATTTTTTATTGATAGTGTTCCTCATTTACATTAGTTGGACTTCATATAGATCATTACCTCCAGATTTTATGTTTAAGTTTTGTCATTTCCCATGACTTTGTGTGTTATTTACTTTGTGTACTATGTGCCATGCTTTCTGTTCCATATAATATTTTTTGCAAATGTTAATAAAAAGAAAAATTGAAAAAAACTTGAACAAGTGTTGCATTCCATTTCAAAACATAATAACAAGAAGTGGAATCACAACAGCAAGTCCTCTTTGCTCATGCCTATTAGCTAACACCTGACAGTGTATTCCACAACATGATTTGAAATTATAATACATTTTGGCCATGGAATCCAACAGCATAGCTAAAACTTGTGTATGGATTACCACGTTTTGGAATGCAACAGCAAATCCCCATCAAAACATGTTTTAGAATTATAACATGTCTTGGAATACAACAGCACATCTCTCCACATGCAGAGCTACAAAATTAATGTAAATACCTGTTGTCACTCCTACAGGGACAAGTCGACTTGTTGAAGTCCTTAAAAGCGACCAGCCGTAACCTGGGCCTGCTGCATCTGGCCAGAATGAGGCTCAGGGACGACATCCGTGACAAGAAGGTCGGCGCCGACGTGGACGCTCACATCGTCAGGCTACGGCGTCGCCGTGGCAACCACCGCTGGGTGATGGAGGGCTCCGAGGCTCAGATCCCGGGACAGCTGGTGGCCACGCGTCCACACGTGGAGTGTCCGTAGGCTGTGTGTGTACTACTGGCCACACCGGTGGTAGCTTTCTCGGTTCCCCAACATTTTCAAGTGAAATTTGAGTTTTAAACACACCCAATACAATTTCAGTGCAGCAAAACAAAAAATATTCTGGATGAAGAAATATGACATATTTACTGACATTGGCAATTTTGTCAAGGTTTCATATTTGCTTAGCATTCAAAATAGCCTAAAAACAATCCATGCAAGGAGTCCCTGTATTTTTTGGGTACCACCCATAAATATCTAGAACCAGCCGGTACAAAACAAGCAACCATTTTCCATCAGCAACGTCACATTTTTCAGCCTAACAGTTTTTAGTATTGCTATGGGATAGGGTTGATTAAAGGTACCACATGAAAAGAATGACCAGAAAAATGACTTTGAAAATCTATAGTTTTGCCCTGAAATTGCATTAAGTGCCTTTAACTTGAATCCGATATTCACACCCTGAATGAAACTCCCCTCACCCCACCCTGAGACACAAGTTTAATCAAAACCTCTCAAATCAGCAGCCTTTAATAAAAAATGTAGGAACCCTGAAGTGAAACTGGTGTGGCCACACGAACTGCTGTGGAATGTATTAAACGTGCACACGTGCACCGTAACGTGTGCACCGTACATATAGTATTATGTGCTTTGAAAGGTTTTGTGAATACTTGCACCACCCCTGGTGACTTGTCGTCTGATGTTCCATGACAATTATTGTGAACTGCCTAGGCCTGTTTTTCTAGAAATGTTTCCGATATTCAAAACGTGTGAGAAAAATAATAACAGAACTTTGAACAGCAAAAAAACTGGTAGAAAATTCTAGAGACTACAAGACATCATGCTTGGTGATTTTATTGTGGCAAAATGCATGGTTGATATTGAATTCATGTGCGCTTCATATTCAAAGCGTTACACACATCTGTACAGCTAAAATATAAAATTGTTTGACGTGTTGTCTATTATTTTGCCCTGCCAACTTCCAGAAACATATAAATAGCACAAGTGCAAGTATAGAATAATCTTTTCATAAAAAATGAATTGTACCTTGAATATATAGCATAAAAATGTGTGGAATGATATTACTACAAAAATGTAAGGATTAAATCTTCTGTGAGACAGAAAAAACACTACTTTTCATCTGTTGTAGCTTAACAAATTACACGCAGCATGGAAGGCAGTGAAATATTTCAAAACATCTCAGACACCTTTATAGTACGGTTGAGCATTCTAGTCCACCAGACTTCCACATTCAATATTGGGATATGCCATCACACATATTAGCTTTTAATTTTTTTGCTTGCCAAGCATTGTATATTTTAAAATATTTTAAGTTTCTTCAACTTATTTCATTCTGTACCTGTGACAATACTGTCAAAAATATAATTTCAACAGTTGTATTATGATGATACATTATAATTGAAATACAGTGAATTTTAAGTTAATTTTTTTGTGTCACATTGATTTGTATGAAACATTCTAAAAACTTGCATCCTTGCATTTTTATATACAAGTCATGTATACAACTTGTTGTTTAGGAATTCTATACAATAAAGGCCATATTAAGTAGAGACGTATTCTGGCACAATTGTTAGTTACTACTAGATACAAGTGTGTTGAGCCAACAGTAAGAATGCTGCTAGAAAACTACCAAGTGGAACACTGTTTTGTTAAACATGTCTATCACGTTGTATGTGATGTGGCACGACACATAAGATGCATGTACATATTTTATATTCAATTTGGCTCTTGTAACTGCAGTTAACTGTGGTCTTTTGCCATATGTTTGTGTGGCTTCAGTGTGATTAAACTTTTGTTGTGGATAACTTCTTCAGCAATTGATTTCTTTTCTGCTCTGAAGTCTAGTCTAAGAGTAACCACTGAGGATTTGAAATACTTTTTTTCTAGTGCTGTGTACCTATAGTAAGCCTAAGTTCAGTTCCGGACTCGCAAGTCTGGACCTAAACCCATGGCATATATACACTTTTGCATGTTGGCAACCTTGCAATGTTGTTTGGGTGAAACTTTGGCCACATAACATGGAGGCCGACACTTGACGATGCCCAATGGCAATGTTTTCTTCATTTTGCAGCACAGATTTGCAATCTATGGCTCCGAGGGTTTTAGGTGATTTGGAAAGAAAAGGGGAATGTGACATGGGATTTTTTTGAATTTTTAACATTACTATTAACAAGACTCCAGAGTCGTTTCTTGACTTTTAGGTTTTTTGGACTTGGATCTAAACATTTTTCCGGAACTGGTCCAGCATACCGGTACACAGCACCTACAAGTTTTTTCTCAGGTTACCCACTTCTCTAGGCAACATAAGCCAAAAGCTAAGTTGCCCATCAATATTTCAGGTTGCTGTCATTTTAGAAGGCAAGCCGTAAGCCAGGCCACTAGTAAAGGTATCACTAACATGCTGTCTGAGGTGGAACAGAGTCAATTTTTGATTAAAAGCTGCAACCTGGCGTCTGCGGTGACAGTGCAAGAGTGGGTGCCTTGGGACATGCATTCAAAGTCTTCAAACATAATTAAATGACTTTAATCATTATGTACAACACTCCAGACCTATACTTAGCATACAAAAATACTGTCTATTAGGCTTTCTCTTTTAGATTCCTTTTCAAAGTATACATGTCATAGACACAGTATGAGGACAGTTGGACAAAGATTTCAGGCAACACACAGTACACTTCCATTAGGTCCTTATATACAGTGTACACTACATGAATGTATATGGTGCTGTCAAACGGTAGCAGACCTTGCCCAATCACAGCCAACCTTGCTCCCTACCTACTCCTAACCAGCACGTCGGCAGAACGTACTGCGCCTGCGCAGAACCATGGATTTTCGCAGTTTTCGTTGGATTTTTGGTCAACATTGCATTAGAATTTTGCCTGTTGCAGACGATATCTTTTCCGTCATAACACTTGAAAACTACTGTCGGAATGCTAACCTTATATGAGCAAATATAACCTTATATGAGACGTTCTGCCGAAGTACTATGCACAATACATTACGGGTTTTGCCCATGTGCAGTATGTTCTGCTGACATGCTCTCCTAACCATGGTTGAGGGGAGTTTGGACAGAGGCCATATTTTGTTATGTGTGACAGGGACTTGAAGTTCTGCTGACTCTTGTCTTTAAACTACAGTCTGTAGAAGTTTCAGGTTCTGCAGTGTTCTGTTCTTCCTGTGAAGGTTTAGTTCTGACCATGAGTGTGACAGCTGTAGCTCCTGATGCCAGGAGGGTGCCTTCTGTGGAGTATTTACATGTGTGCACCTGGTCCACCATGCCCTGGACATTACAGCAGGGGAAACATGTTAGAATAGAAGGTAACAGTCCACTACCAAAAATGCTTTTTTCTTGTTTTTCTTGTTTCCTTATACAATCATGTACAAAGAAATGGTATCTTGTAGCAAGAAAATTATTCTTTGAACAAGAAATTAAAGAATCCCCGTAGCAAGAAATTTCAAGAAACACACGTGCTGTAGCAAGAAAACGATTCTGTCCACAAGAAAATATTTCTTGAACTAAGAGCTAACTGTTCTTGTGAAGCAAGAAAACCATTCTGTACACAAGAAAAGATTTCTTGTAGCAGAAAAAAAATATTGTAAACTTTCTTGAAATTCTAAAAATTCTTTAGATTCTTGTTGGTGAGCATGATAGTAGATCGGAAATATTTTCTTTTCTTAAGAAAAAAGAAGAATAAAATTCTTGTAAGAATCAACATACAAAATCTTTGAAGAATGTTTCTTGAATTTTCTTGAAAATCCCCCTGGCAATAAAATATTTCTCAACATAAGAAAATAAGAAACATTTTTGGTAGTGCATTAATTTGCTTGATAATACTTTGATTGTTTACTTTCCAGGGCTCAAATCTTTTTTTTGCTGTACACATGTGCAGGTAACATTAACAATTACCTGCACCAGACAATTTTTTCCCACACCACTCAGAAATTACAAAGTATAGATCATAGTAAAAACTGTTCAGAAACAATTTTGCCACTCAGTAGACACAAATTTTTCCCAATCCACCTGTCACCATCTTTGACGGATATATACAAATGTATCTGATTCATCAGCACATAAAGAAATAGCAAGAAATGTCATTGAACTTACATAGTCTACCAGTGAAATTTGCCCCTCATAATATAAGTGAAGCCAGGTCATATAATTAATAGTAAATTATTGAATATAAAAATCTGTCCAATCCCCAGTAAGTGTGAAGTGTAATAAAAGGAACTACTGTACGTAGTAGTCAGTCATCTGCACCTACCTGAAGTTCCTTGATACATGTTCCACTGGTCACATCCCAGATCAGAACCTGCATGAGGGTATGAAGGGGAGAAATTGTCAGAAAACTGGTCCAGGTAAGGTTGTTCTTGGAGCTGTCATAATTTTATGATAACAAGTACAAAAAACTCCTGGAGCTGCCATGCATGATTTCATGCCAATCTTCCAACAGAAGTGGTACCAAAGACCAGTGGCCTTTAAACTGTTTCATGTCATCTGTCTTTTGAACAAAATCTTCAAAGAAAGTATGAGAAAAACAGATCATCCACACAGCTTCTGCACTGAGCCTTGTTTTGTGGTGAACCATGAAGTAAGTAAATAAAGAAAAGATAAAAAAGACCTTAAAGTTTTTTTCTCAATTCAGTAATGTCAGGTTTACATGCAGGCAGTGTTCTTACATGGAGCATACAGTGTATGATTGTGTAACTCTCTTGCCTGTTTTGTTGTTTGTATTGTCATCTACATTGTATCTACAGCAACTGTACAGTGAACTTGCCATGGGACAAGAGCATGTGGCATCCCCATGTGGCCACCTACTCTTTAAAGAATTGTAGTCAAATGGAACTTAAAAAGCCATGGACAATATATTTGCACATGGGAGACACTTGCAACAAATAAAACACTTTGGAGACAGGATTCTCACTTAAGAAGGGCTTACACCGAGGGGGGTTGATAGTGGTTGTGGTTGATTGATTGATTGAAGAAAAACCGTGTGACTTGCGTCAGAACTTACTAAAGACACTTTAAGAATAAAAGGAAACATTAAGTACATGGTGTTGAAGTAGTGCCTTTCATGGTCTTACAAGATCAAGGAATGCTTAACGTGTATACTACATTGTACAATTATCTTTTGAACTCAAACTTCAAAGACGTGTACAAGAAAAACAGATCATCCACACAGCTTCTGTATTCAAACCCGGCTCTTTTCTCAATCCAGTCATGTTGGGCACTGTTCTTTCCTCAGAAGATAAAGGCAATGAGGGTCTGCATGCCTTTTTCTGTGAGACATAGCGAGCCATTTTGCTTAGTATTGCTTGCTATGTCGAGCCATTTTAGTTCAGCGCTTATCGTAGCTGGCAAATTTAAAATAAGTGCTGTCACAAAGCATAATTGGCCACTTAGTGCCAGATAGTGCATTATTTCTTATCCTGAATTTGACTTTTTTGAGAAATTCTTCATATCGTGTAGTCAAACTCCGATCCATATTGCCCAAAAAATCCAAGATGTCCACAGACATTCCCCATGAATGCAACTGTCTATTGAACATTCCAAAGTCGCTCCCAAAGTATTTGTTTAATGATACAAGACAACTTAATGTACCATTAAACATTTACCATCAAGTGTTATTGCCCCTCCTAAATTTACCGTTAAGAGTTGCCTGGAACCCCCATGCAGACCCTTGCTAATGTATGTGTAAAACAATGATATCCACTGTAGCAGACTTATTACCACACTGTAGTCAGAGGAAAACCTCCCCGTACAGTGTGACAAACCCAGAACAGACTGGCAGCCCCGACATTTTGGGATTCTATTTCGGAGGAAGGATGGGTGCAAGTAGAGGACTGTTGGTCTGGGTCTGCTTGATACTTCCCATCGGCCACTTCACTTCACTCGGTAAAGTTTGAATATCGTTGAATTCATTTGTCACGTATAGATACAGTTCCTAGTGAATTCTTTCATCAGTGACAACTTTGGAAGGATAAGGATACTAACCTCCAAATTTTCGATGGCTATCAGTCCATCTTGTTCAGAACCGGACAGAAGGTTGGGAACTCCCCAAGACTTACTTACCCTTACTCCGGAGGGAGGCAGCGGGGGGTGGGACCCGACAGACCGATGCAAGTCTCGGGCCTAGTCTCGCGCTCTCGCGAGATTAGGCCACTCCGTGAACAAGATGGACTGATAGCCATCGAAAATTTGGAGGTTAGTATCCTTATCCTTCCAAGTTGTCACTGATGAAAGAATTCACTAGGAACGGTAAAGTTTGAGTCTTTAAAAAGTATCCAAAGCAATTTCAGGGCGGCAAAACTGGATTTTCATGAAGTCAACTTTTGTGGGTCATTCTTTTAGCAAGCTGAATCAACCATACCCCTGAGGCAAGAATGCGATGTCACTGATGGAATATGGTTGTTTGTTTTTTATCATGAGTTGGTTCTAGCTATATAGATTTATTAATCATGGTAGCCCTTTTCATCCTGGCGCACGTTCTGTTCACTGTTTGTGGGCTTGACTGTGAGCAGGTAGACTTATAAATTATATAATTATAGCTGTGCACCTTCAGGGTTTGTCACATGTTCCACACATACCTGTGTCATGTTGACACGGCTCCTTTCTTTTCTTTCCTATTATTTTTTTTGGCGGTACCCAAAAATGCCTCGCATAGCTTGTTTTGGGGCTATTTAAAACGCTTTGAGTATAAAATGATGATGAAAATGTGCTAAAAATGGCAGTCAATGTCATAATAATATATTATATTCACGCATACAGAATATTTTGTTTTGCCGCCCTGAAATTTTACATAATGTCATGAAGAATAAATCAGGATTTGGTAATGCAGTACTTTTTGAAGGTAACATATGTCCACTTGCTTGTCACCCTCAAATTGGTAAATATACCTACTACTAGTACTAGTAGACATTTTGCAAAATGAAATGGTTTAAATGTTTCTCAGTACCTAATATATTTCTCCATAACCATTATTGATAATAGCCATTGCTTGCCATTACATGTAGATCTATAGCAGTGTTTACATCTCTATCACCACTATTTTACAACTTTTAAGTCGTAAAATTCTTGCAACAGTCTTTTAACAGGCCACAACAAAAAGACATTCAAGCTTAAAGAAATAGCCATGAATGTCTTCAAGTACCAGAGTTATCAACCCAGGATTGAGAAACTATGATCATCATAGTTAGTGGAACTTATTTCATTTATTTCATGAAGAAGATTTACCACATTTGTGGAAGGATTGACATAACAGGTGACTACCACCTCAGTCCTGAAGATGTCAACCATGAGACCAGACTGTAAGGTTTGAACCACTCACTCTGGGAAGGTCCCCTGATATTTTTTTGTAAGTGTGGTGGGTTCTTAAACGTGCATCTGCTACGTTGCACAAGTGGTGAGTTGTACATGCTTATACCGTACGATCTCTGTGCGATTGCTACTTTATCGTATGCAGGCAGTACTTACAATGTACATGTACAATGTACCCTCACCCACTGTAACATAATTGTTACAACTTCACATACATGTATAGATTTGTGCCATTGGGTTCTTTTAAATCTTTCTTTCAGGTTCAAGTACAGACTCTGAGGTGAAATCTTGTGAAACAGTGCAGGTCACAATTTCCTACATATTTAACAGCAGGCCACAGTCTGGTGTCATCTCCAAACCAGATCAAAATGCTCCCAATTCTACAGCTGGTCCAGACATGAAGACCACGGCTAAAACAGGTTATTCACTTCTCTATATAAGTCTATATAAGTCTATCGGCTATTCCGAGATCAGGGTGCGCCAAAGGGTTGCACTTGGGCCAATTTTTCAAGTTTTATATTTTTCTACTTTCAGTGCAGAAAGTCGCACTAGAGGTGTTGCCATACATTGCACTTTTTAAATTTTTGGATAGAGACGTTTGGTTCAAAAGTTGTGCTCTATCCAAACTTAGCCCACTCATTTCAGATGTGGCCGGCAACGGACACTACAGCTAAGCTGTAGTGTCCGTTGCCGGCCACGTCTGGCCGCTCAAGTACATGACAAGAACACCAAATCTTGCAAGACCTGTCATTTAGGGGTTGACAAAATGCTACAGAAATAACATAAATGACAAAATTACTTCAAAGTTGCAACAAAATGTAATTAATGTACCTAATATAGGTATACTTGGCAACGGACACTACATGGCAACGGACACTACACCCTTGAGGTTTTTGACATTATTTCATATAATTACAGCAATAGACTGAAATAGCTACTGTGTTTTAAGTCAGCATCTTCAGCTGTTTCAAAACCTGAAATCATATGCACCCACAGCTTTTCTATTTTAAGTTATTACCGAGCAACGGACACTACACATTTTCTCGGACAAAAAAGACAGGTAACTGTAAGCCATCAGCCATATTAACCCAAAGGACAAGCAACATAAAAACACATGTTTTGTGTCATATATGGATGTACCTTGCATAACATGCAAAATGGCCAATTCTATCACCATCCTTTTTAGTACAGGGAGATAAGTTAATTGCAATGTGTTAATTTATGAATTTTACATAACGTGTACAACATATTGATAAATGCGCTCTAGAAAAGAGAAATTTCCAATCATCATCAGGTTTTTTGCAAAACATATCAGACTGAGCATGTCTGAACATATTGCAAATCTTTTCATTCCATTTTTTTGTTCCCAAATTACTTAAAAGCATATTTCAAAAACTGGCATTTTTCAAGTGCAACAGCATAACGTAGATTTTATGCCAATTTCTGGTCTTAAATTGGCCATAGCATAAGTTTTAAACATCTTAACACCAAATCTTTTCCTGATTGTCTGGAAAATAACTGTACTAGTATAACAAGTTTGATAAATGTCAACAGAATGCGATAAATACAGAGTAAGATTGACATAACGATGCACGATGCCATTGGCGCACCCTGATCTCGGAATAGCCGTATATAAGACAAACACTGTATTATGTCTTGTGCTTAGGGTTGTTAGGTCTTGTGCTTAGGGTCTAAAAAATATTGTGTTTCCTGTTTCAGTGCTGAAAAATTAGGGTCAGTAGGATTAGGGATTACCTAGTAAAAAACATTTTTTCCTTTCTTTCTTCGGTATAGACTTTGGCAATCTCTAGTGATTAAACTTATACATTGTACAATTCACATAAATACACTTATACACACACACACTAACACAGTGAAAACAGCAAATTCAAAGTACAAATCTTAAAAGTATTTCAATTAACAAATAAAAAAAATGGTACTAGTAAAAGCGCTAATATTAAGTGTCTTTGATGCTGATCAGTATTCAACAACAAACAGACCTGTCCCTGGTGCTGATCAGTGTTCAACAACAAACAGACCTGTCCCTGGTGCTGATCAGTGTTCAACAACAAACAGACCTGTCCCTGGTGCTGATCAGTATTCAACAACAAACAGACCTGTCCCTGGTGCTGATCAGTGTTAAACAACAAACAGACCTGTCCCTGGTGCTGATCAGTGTTTAACAACAAACAGACCTGTCCCTGGTACTGATCAGTGTTAAACAACAAACAGGCCTGTCCCTGGTGCTGATCAGTATTCAACAACAGACCTGTCCCTGGTACTGTTCAGTGTTTAACAACAGACCTGTCCCTGGTGCTGATCAGTGCTCAACAACAAACAGACCTGTCCCTGGTGCTGATCAGTGTTTAACAACAAACAGACCTGTCCCTGGTGCTGATCAGTATTCAACAACAAACAGACCTGTCCCTGGTGCTGATCAGTGTTCAACAACAAACAGGCCTGTCCCTGGTGCTGATCAGTATTCAACAACAAAAAGACCTGTCCCTGGTGCTGATCAGTGTTAAACAACAAACAGACCTGTCCCTGGTGCTGTTTATTTAAACTGGATAAAAAAAGTATTCCTAGTTAACACCGTAAAAATACTTATGAACAGAAGAGGAAGATGATATCAATGTTTTTCTATTTAACTTTAAGCTGCAAGCATTAGACCAAAAATACTTTAAAGTCACTATGTACTACCTCAAATTCGCAATACCAGCTTCGTATTCCTGTGGTTTAACAGCACTTTTTTTGGGCTGGAATTTTTTTTATTCGCCCGCACACACTAGTTTGGGGGTCTTCAGAGGATGTCATCTATAAAATTAAGTCAGTGTGGCCTATTCACTTATACATTATAGCTGCAAGCATAACATATACTTACCACTTATATTACTAGTCTAAGAACTTTAATATACTTCTTTGACTTCTTACACCAAATCAAGATGCTTCACAGCCATCAACCATTCAACCATCAACAACTGGTCCCCCCATGCAGACCATGGATAAAACAGGTATTATATTTATTAAATATGATTATTGATGATTATTGCAAGAAGTACACACAAGTTAAGGCAGAGAAGTCACAAATAGCATTTCTAAGTTTTGGACACAGTCATTTTTGCTTCTCTATAAGAGTATAAAAACAGAGCATCATACTAAAAAAATAAAAACCAGACGAAGAAGTCAATGATGTCAAGATCTGTTTCTCTTTTTAACTTTAGTAGCTACTGCAAGTTATACTAAGCTAAGCCTTCTTACAGGGAGGTTCAAGCACCACCAACTGTCCCGTCTAACAGGTTTGGATCTTTTAACCTAGACCCGTTCATACCAGACTTTCAAAAACTGTTCGAAACAGCTAAATAATCAGTGAAAGAAAACCCGGCTAAAACCTCTAGCGTTCATAAAAGACTTTACATAACCAGTTTTGTAAAAATCCTGTCCGATGAATAACCAACTAAACTAAACTAAAGTTTGAATAACCATTCCTCCTGCTCTTCTTGTATGCCATCTTCTTGCTCTATATCTTACCACAGCACTGCTGTTATCTTCGACAAACCATGCTCCCCCAGCTTGACTGGAATGTCCAGGCATACATTTTTTGTTTCGGTACAGCTCCCCCCTCCCAACAGCTTTTTCGGCGACTCCTGCTCTCCAAAAATAGATATCGGGAGCTTGGTCTCGTCCGCCGACCAGGTTGCATGTGCTAATTCCATAGTAAAATTGAGAAAAACCATGAAAAAAACAGTAGAAACGAACTCAAAACAATGCTTAATCAAAAAGCTTGGAGGTCGCACAAAGCCAGGATGTTGACTCCATGAGCCTGGAGTAACAACATAAAAACTGTCATAAAAGTCTGGTATGAACAGGGTCCTAGTGGTTGGCGTGTGGGGTTCTTGAGCTTGTGGCCCACATTCAATTCCCGGGAGCCAGTGGTTTTTGTGTTCTATACTTTTCCCTAGTGTTTCACTGGTTCCCATGCCAGCCCTGTGACGGTGAGTAGTGGCAAAGTGTGACACACAGGGATGTCAAACAAGGAGATTCAATGACGAGTAGAAAAATAGGAGTAGTGTAACAGTTTAAGTGTTCAAATACTACCAACTGACCTTTTAGCCTAGTGGTTTATGTGTCAGGTTCTTGAGCTGGTGGCCCATGTTCCATTCCCAAGAGCCCAGGGTTTTTGTGTTTATACATACAGGTACTGGCCCTTGGTACATGTGTCACACTTCACAACTTAATATATTAATTAATTATACTACTTTTACACTTCTCTGGCTGCTTACTACAAAATCAAGATGCTCTGCAGCCCACAACCAGTCGACTGGCAGTCAGTACCACTGGTCCACCCATCAAGACTGTGAATAAAACAGGTAAAATATTCTTCTTATTATGGTAATCATACCGGACAAGATAACAAAACCATAAATAGGTTTCTTTGATTTTTGATAATATTGAGATCCTGGTACATGTATCTTAATTCTTAAATCAATTTTTGATTTGATGCTGCAGTAGTTGAGAACATTCTAACTATTTCAATATATGTAATCAAGATGTTTTATTTTCGTGGTATGTAGCCCCTTGCTTCAAAACAAAGTACACGATTGAACTGGTCCAGTAAATAAAAATCCTGGTTCAAATAACAGCGGCATGCACCAGCACTTTAATTTCAGGACCTGCCCAAAACTTCAACGTTCTCATACCAAACATTGCGTTATGGGACAGGATTAGCGATTCCAGCGGTATATCCCACAAAATCCTGCTGGTGGTGTGGCCTTAATTATGTTAAACTTTGTTTTCCTACTGGCAACTCCTGTCTAAAAGCTCATCAAAGGTACATTTTGTACAAGCTGCATCTATGCAACAACAATTTGGGTTGGCAATGACTGTTTGCGTAAATGAATCGTTTGCGTAAATAATGCAGGTGTTTGCATAGATGACGTAGGTGTTTGCATAGACGGTGCAGGTATCTGCATAGACAATACAGGTGTTTGCGTAGATGCCGCAGGTGTTTGTGTAAATGACGCAACTGTTAGCGTAGATGATGCCGGTGTTTGCATATTTTTAGACGATGCAGCTGTTAGCAAAGACGATGCAGGTGTGTGTGTAGACAATACAGGTGTTTGCATAGATGATGAAGGTGTTTGCATAGATGGCACAGGTGTTAGCTGACGGTGCAGGTGTTTGCGTAGATAACGCAGGCGTTTACGTAGATGATGCAGGTGTTTGCATAGACAATGCAGCTCTTAGCATAGACAATGCAGGTGTGTGTGTAGATGATGCAGGGGTTTGCGGTGACAATGCAGGTGTTTGTGTAGATGACGCAGATGTTAGCATAGACGATGCAGATGTTTGCATAGACGACGCAGGTCGCAGGTGTTTGTGTAGATGATGCAGCTGTTAGCATAGATGATGCATGTGTTTGCGTGGATGATGCAGATGTGTGTGTAGACCATGCAGTTGTTAGCATATAGACAATACAGGTGTTTGTGCAGATGATGCAAGTGTTTGTGTAGATGATGCAGCTGTTAGCATAGACGATGCAGGTGTTTGCATTGACAGGTTAAGCTTGCACCTCTGGGCTTTCGTACTTCCAGGCTGTGTGGGAAATCCAGATGGATCAGACCACCGTGGGGACATCTCTGTGACAAAAAGCGGGAAGACCTGTCAGCGTTGGGACGCCGAAAAACCCCACAAACACATGTTCTGGCTGGAATTATTTCCTGAGCTGACAGAGAACTACTGCCGCAATCCCAGTCCCGAGAGCAAATACAGCGTGTGGTGCTTCACTACGGACCCTAGCACCGTGTGGGAGTACTGCATCAACCCTGCGTGCCCAATGGGGAAAAGAGGTATTGGTAAGGTCCCCTTAATCTACTTTTCAGACTGTGTACACTCTGTGACATCCCCTAACAATACTGTACAACAAAAACTCTCTGTGGTATCTGGTCCTAATAAAAACATAAATTTCATATAGACATGGCGTGCTGAAGTTACACAACAGCTGTTATCATTTAAACAGGCACAGGCTGACAGTTCTGTGGACTATACACCGGACTGTAAGGTCTGAACCACTGACACTAGGAAGGTCCAGTGTTCTCGCCAGGCCTTTTGAGCATAGCGGGCCGCTATGCTGTGAATTTGTTCCGCTACGCTGTAATTTTGCCGCTATGCTGTGTTTCCGACCAGCGTAGCGGGATTTTCAGTTGATTTTTACCCTTTTGATCTCGGCTACCGTCGCAATAATCCTTGCTTTAAACTTGATAAAAATAATGTCTTTTCTCTCGGCACAATGAACATCTCATAGAACGCAGTTTCAAGTAACAAAGAAGTGATTCACAACCTTCTGTGAGTTAATTAATCAAACCCCACAAATTGGCGGCGATAGACGGGCGTGACACAGGGCGTGAGATTCAGATCAGGCCGCCAGGAGCGGCTCGGGAGCGGTGCGCTAAGTTTTGCCTGTACGTTCAAGCTCAATACTCGGAAACAAACATTATCACTAACATCAGTACCTAGTCTTTGAGATTTCCTATCAATTACACCTAAAAACTAGCAGAAATACCCAAATTTTTGAGATAAACAAGGGCCGAAGTGAGGACTTCAAGTACCGACCTGCTGCCCTCCCCTCATGCTTGACGGGCGTAAATAAAGATCTAATTCCAGAAACCTGGGTGCCATTATGTACGCCACTCAACAGCATACATCCTTTATTGTTGTCCAAACTTGTCAATTTTTTTGGCTGGATCGTCTTGCATGGAGAAATTTACCGAAAAATTAAACTGACAGCGCTAACTAGACTGGGACTTAGCGGCCAGCGGCATGCTTTGGATAAGTTCATTTCAAGGGACCACGATGTCTCAAATCTACTGTTGTCTACCTTTCAACATCTGTCAATACAATTTTAAATTCAAAATCTAAGAATTAACAAATAAGTATGCCATGTTGTTCCTGCACAATATCGTATTTTTTCATCATTTGACAAGGGTTTGAAGTATTTCCAAGAAACTTTCCCCCTGTTTACAGAATAGACTCTTCCAAGATGGGGCGCACGCAACACGTTAGAAATTGACACAGCTGCACAGAAGCCAGTTTTTACGGTGTTTTCCCTCAGAATGTTCTTGATTTCGTCGGTGATATAGCTCATTATCAAGTAATTCTACCATTTTACCAATATAATTTACCAATGCCACGGGGAAGAACCAAAGAACCTCTTGTTGGCTACCGACGTTGTGTTGACAGAAGAAACCCTTTGAACTGTGCCGAGGCTTGGGCTAATTTTGATGTTGCAAAGTTAAAATATCAGAGCAAATTCTAAAACACGATACAAGTGTACTCCAGTAGTTTCCTTTTTGAAGCATTTATAAATATTAGTCTATACAGTGTCTGAGTATTTTGCCCAAGACCTGTACCAAGCATAAGACAAGTAACTCCATTTATTATGACCCTTCATGAATTTGGAAATAAATTTTGGATTTGAACCTTTAAAAAAAGCTGTAACAAAGATGAAAACTTTTTCAAAATTTGACCCTCAAAATGCAGGAAATGGCCAGGTGTTTCAGAGGGTTATATATTTCAAAATTTTCCGGGGGAGGATGCCCCCGGACCCCCCTACATTACTCGCGCCTCCGGCGCTCGCCCTCGCGCCTTCGGCGCTCGATGTGTGGGTTGGCCCGCAACCTGGCCCCCTATGCTGTGAAAAAATCCTGGTGAGAACACTGAGGTCCCTTACTCTTTTTCGATAAGTGCAGTGGGTTCTTTAATGTGCGTGGGGTGTGGCTCTCCCTAAACACGGGACCTCCATTTAACGTCCTATCCGAGGGACATCCCTAGCCGAAGCTATAGCTAGGTACTCATTTACACCTGTGTGAAGTAAGGAAAGTCATGTAAAGTACCTTTCCCAAGGGCACAAGATCGGTGACACCAGGCAGGATTCGAACCCTCGCCCTCTCGAGTCTGGGCCGAAGACACTACCACTACGCCACACGACCCCACACTTAGTCTACTTTCAGTAAGGGAAGGGTATCCGGATCCTGTACTGTACATTCAATATACAATTATTGTGACACCACCTATCTCTTTCTTGTAGCGTGCTGTTCGTGTGATATCTGAAAGTTTCAGCTGTCATTGTGAACATCATGTGTTATATGCTTCCCTGGGGTTTGGAATCTCTGATTTCTTGTTGTCTTTGTTCTACCAACAGGCTGTCTACAGGTCCAGGTGAAAGATCGTGTGAAGTGTGGTGATGAGAACATGACTAAACCGGAATGTGAGGAGAAGGGTTGCTGCCATGACACGTCTGATTTTGATGCTCCCTGGTGCTTCTTTGGGACAGACAAGTGAATTGTCCCAATTTTGTAATGACAAGGCCACACCAATTTAATTTCCTGGTTCTTGGATTCGCCTTTGGTTTCTCATTTTTTTCTGATTTGCCAAAAAAAGATTCTGGTACTGAATCAACTCAAATATGCTCATATTTTGCTCCCAACAGTAATTGAGGAAAGTCGTTTTCTTCCTACTTGTTTCAGTTTTTCCATCCATCAATGCAGTGGATTGTTTTCCATCTATCAATGCCATGGCAAGTTCAAAATTCATTGTTTATATTATATTAACCCAGCCTTTTGTGTTGACTTCATGGCTCCTATCATAGCATTTGGGGCTATCATAGTATGCCCAAGTCTGTTTTTATTTTTTTTTCACCCTGGCGCTTCATATTTTTTTCTGAAAAAATTCAAGAACAAACAAATTTAATTGTTGTGGCCTAAAGTCGGTTTTGTGATATTGTAACTGTTAACTTTTTCAACAATTTTTAATACCTACTAAATTAATACAGTCATGTACCATAAATACATGTAATTGTACTTCTTGTAGATGGGCAAATTTCTGGGAGATTGCAAACTGAGATACATGTGCACATAACTGTTAACTTTATCAACTATTTCTAATACCTACTAAATACAATCATGTACCATAAATGATTGTATTCTGATTTCTTGTAGATCAGGTGAAATTTCTGGGAGATTGTGTAACTGTTAAGTTTATCAACTATTCCTAATTACATATATTTAGTACAGTTATGTATGATAAATGATTGCAAAGCGGATTGCATATCTTGTATTATTTTAAAATTTGCATGGTTGAAGATACAGCTAAGGCTGTCCAACTAGCACGGGGCTTGATTGTACATTGTATGGTTGAGTTTGAAAGTATCAGTTTGCTGACATAGAGCTAAATAATACATTAATTTGGAAAAATTTCTGGACTATGAAAACTGCCGACATTAAATGAATTTTATCTATCAAATTAAACTGTTACAACATCGCAAGCTAAAACAGCCTGAATTGTGTTGATATTCATACTTTACAGCTACCTGTAACATATATAATACTAATCATAATGTTTTTAGCATTCAAAAATTGACAAAGATCTCGATATACATCATAAATCGTCGAGACACAAGATACAGTGGAAGAAGATAAAGAAAGACTGAATCACTAATAGGAGATAGAGATGAGCAGAGAAGAAGAACCCAAATTGCCTCCCGTGTTCCTTGATGTCCCCAGTTCAAGGTTCAAGTATCTAATGTCATTTCACAGCAGATTATGAGGAAACGGGAAGATCAGCTCAAACATGTTCAAAAAATGTAGGCTGTCATTGATGTGTTTTTTGAACTCTGATGGTGTGGATGATTTGATGTGTTGTGGGAAAATGTTTTATAATTTTATGCACCTGTACAAGAATGTCCTGATATAAGTTGTTTTAGAATCTCCCATATTTGGTCAAGAAAGTACATAGTAAAGAAATTAATAATTGTTGTCTCTTCATAGACATTACCAAGAAAAAAAATCAGATTGCTCAAAATCTTTCAAAACAAAAACAAGACAGTTCTAGAAAATTCAAGAATGTCACTCTTAGTAAAATGGATCTTATAAGAACAAAAGAGAATCTCCAGAATAAAGATCAGGGTACATCTTAAAATACTCCATTTGATCTCAAGAAACAAATATTTTAAGGCTAAAAAAGAAAGTTTTCCTTAATTTTCTTGAAAATGAGCATCATACTAGTCTTACATCTATAAATATTTTCTTCACTGAAGAAAAAAAAGGATATAACTCTTTGTGTAAGAATTTACACATACATGTATTTTGTGGGAGCTTTCTTGATTTTTCTAAATGAAGTTCTAGGTTTTGGTAGTCTAAAGCCTCCTGCCTGGGGAAGATGGGTGTTGTGTTAATGTACTTATTATTACTGTAGATTGGCTGACATTTGCTTTGGAGCAAATGTAGCGGATGGCTAAATCACCACATTTTATGACATATGGCAGGGAAAGAAGGAGAAACACAAGGGAAAAAAATTCTTTACATTTATACTATAGTATGATTTAGTGACAACAGTTGGTTAGCTATCCCCTACATTATTAGTAAGGATTTTTAATTGCATAATGCAAACTGTTGATTTTCAAGATAAAAAAGAAGCGTTTATGACCCGCATTCCAATGCTGGAGCAGGAAAGCTTGACATACCTACCAAAACACTTGAATGCAGGTCATACTGTCAATATGGCATGGCTTTGTACAGGTGTTAATTGAGTTAACCCCGGCAATCAAATCCCACATAGTGGTGAAGCCATAACTACAGTACATACTCACAGTTTCATCGTCTGCAGCTGAGGCCAGATACAGACTGTCCATGGAGAAGGCCAGTGCCTTGACCCATCCCGTGTGTCCCTCTAACACAAACAGGAGCGTACTGGTGTCAGGGTTCCACAGACGAACTGTCTTGTCCCAGGAACCACTCGCCTGCATGGGGACAGGAATTACAAACTTACACTCAAATCATTCTCAAAGGGCCCGAACTTAATTAGATCTGGAAGGGGAGCAAACCTGTCCAAGCCAGCAACCCAGGGGCCTGAAGAAAATCGGTCACCTTGGATAGGTGGTCTCCTTGAAGAGGGTCATCTCACAACATGACTGAGACATAAATGGTTTCCAAGTCGAGATGTTTTAATGTCAAATGCTGTAAGCATCTTCAGTTCTGTGGTGAATGCATGTGGGGAGGGTGGCACATGGAACAATTTACATCAAACAAAACATCAAGGCAAACTGTCTGGTTTCTCCATGATTTCTTCCTATACCTTAACATCAATAATCAACACGATCCAAAATTACTTGGTCGCCACGGGCAGTTGAGCGGACCCTGGAACTCAGGGCGGTCGCGTTGGCCAGGTGGTCACCTTGGACGGGTTGCTTAATGCTTGCATCAATGGGGAAAATTTTTGTGACCAAGAAAAAGCGGCCACCATGGTATGAAACTGTATATACCAACCATATGAAAAACATAATTACATGTACATACAGTGCATCATTTAAAGAACAAAAATCAGACGGGCCAGAACACCCACATTTAAATTATTGTGACCCAGGCACATGTTTGAACATGATGTAACTATGTTACTTACCAGGAAGCCAACTCTAGAGAACACCACAGCGTGCACATTACTGGTGTGACCTCGTAGGATCTTCACTTTCTCATCTGCAATGGGGCTGACAGGCCACACCCTCACTGTGTAGTCCCACGAACCTGTTGCCTGACAGAAAATCACACACATATTACACCCAGTTATCATGAAATCAACAGTAACAATTACAGAGTACAGAACTTGATTAACTTTTCGTGCATTTTCCACATGCAGTTTTATTTCATTTGTTAAAACACTATAATTATCATATAGCCGGGTGACGTTGACCAATCAGAAGGCTCCATTTCACATTCCGTATGACGCCGTAATGTCACATTCAAATAGAGTCAAAATCGGGTCATTATTCATCCCAATCCATACATTAAACAATCCAATAATCACCCGCATATGACCTCAGGTGACCCAAAAAGAACACGGCTCTGTTCCAAAAATTATTCACCTCGGGGCGGGTCATTAACTCGCAATTAAAAAGTGTGTAAAAGCCCTGTAGAACGCCATTAAAACTAGTCCAAAAGCCAATTGTAAACATCATCAAAATTCCTGTGCTTCTACTGAATTTAAATATACAAGCAGCTACATGTATATGGGCATAAAGGAAAACAAACAAACAAACACAGACAAACTGAAATCCTCTGAGCACGGAAGTAATTGTACTACTACTACTAGTTGGAATTAATTATATAACACTACAAAAGATATTATAAGTATAATTATCCACTTACCACATGCTTGTCCTTGTAGTCAAAGTCACATGACTGCACCAGACTGCTGTGTCCACTTAATATTCTCAAAACACAGCCTTGCTGAGGGAAAACATTCACACATAAACAATAATTTAATGTCTAGTATGTTAAATAAATGAATTATGCTATGTTATCAGTAATAAATATAGTGGCATCATGTGGAGTAGTGGGCCAGAATCAAGAGGTTCTGGGTTCGGACCCATAGTTGTGCCCTTGGGAAAGGCACTTAACACGACTTTCCTCACTTCAATAAGGTGTAAGTTCAGCAGTGCACCTAGCTTCAACTACGTAGATGCATCCCTTGGATAGGATGTTAGAAATGCAAAATTTATTATATCATTATATAGTATATTTTCATGTTTGTCAAAGCAAGGAGTTCATCAAAGAGGATAAAGTGTTTATATCATTGTATCCTGTATCCTTTCCTATGTTCATAGCTACATGAAAACAGGCTGTCATACCTGCACATCCCACATGATGGCGCTGCAGTCCCATGACCCAGAACACAGTTTTGTACAGTCAGGAGAGAAGACAACCGTCTCCACACTCTTGGTGTGGCCTGGGGAAAACAGTTCAGTTCAAAATGGTCTTTTATTCGGTTTTTTCAGATATTAATTACAGGAAATACACAAACTTATCATTACCGAGAACAAATAAAAATGGTCAACTTTCTTTTTGCTACACCTGCTGCCATTGGGTACGTACTATCCATTTCACTTTATCACGAAAAATATACAGTACAGGGCTGGAAATACTGGGCGCATGTGCACCTTAGTGCACCCAAAATTGGAGCTGTGCACCCAATTTTTTTCTGTGGGTGCACCAATGCACCAAAATATTTTCTTAGCTTTAACGTATGTAAATACATGAACATGTATGTTAAATGTATAGTAGTTACAGCATATTCTTAACATCTAAGGCCACACCAATTTAATTTGTTGGTTCTCGGATTCGCCTCTTCATTTTTTTCTGATTTGCAAAAAAAAAAAAAAATTTGATTCTGGTCCTGAATCAACTGAAAAATGCTTATGTTTTGCCCTGAACAGTTGAGGAAATTCCTTTTCTTCCTAGTTGTTACAGTTTTCCCATCTATCATTGCAGTGGTATGATTAAAAGTTCAAAATTCAATGTTTAAATTTTAACTCAGCCTTTTGTGTTGACTTCATGGCTCATTTCATAGCATTTAAGCCTATAATAGGATGCCTTACACCTGTTTTTATTTTTTATTTTTTTCGCCCTGTCGCTTCATATTTTTTCTGAAAAAATCCGAGAACCAACAAATTAAATTGGTGTGGCCTAAGTGTCAGAAAAAATTATACAATCATTCTTACAGTACTTTTCTTGAAATGAAACATCACAATTATAGCTTTTGTTGACATTCCACCTATTCTATCTTATGTACATGTGGTGCACCTAAAATATTTTTGTGCACCCAAAAATGAATTTCGAGCCCTGTACAGTATATTTTGCATTTTCAGGTACAGAAATAAAATTGGACACACCAGTGTGTCATTTTGAGAACTGTTGTAAGTGAATATTTTGTACACCAGGGCTCTAGCCAGAACCATTTTTCAGTCCATTGCAGGAATTTTGTAGCGTGTGACAGAAAAATTTTTAAACCAATCCGTCAACCTTGACAGACAATATTGACAAAAATCTTGAGTAAAAATATAAAAATATCCAAAGGACCAACAACGACCACTCTCATCCCCATGATTTGCCTTTCAAAATGTGGGACATTGCATTTTTATTTTAAAGGCTTGAATACCTAAACATTGTGACTGGAATCCCCTAGATTGCGAGCACTCTCCCCCCCAGTCCGATCATAAACCTGGGTTGACAGAAAAAAATTTGGATCTGGCTACTACAGCCCTGCTGTATATATACACTCATCTCATCTTTTCAAAATGGGCTTGGTCGGTGAGCAAGTCAATATGCAGTTTTCATGAACAAATAAAGTCAGAAACCAGTGTACATTAAATACCATTTTGAACCAGGTTTACCAGTGGGCAACCTACGGCAAAAATTAGGTTGCCCATCAGAATTTTAGTTTGCCCCACCACCTATACTAAATTCCTCAAATTAAGTAATGTTACATACTAGTATTTCTAACAGCCTTAACATAACTTTTACTTGTAATAGCCATTAATACCTAAAATTAGAAAGCATTTGCAGGCTACAGTGGTGCAAGCCAAGTGGGCATGATTTCGTGTGTGTGTGTGGGGGGGGGCATTCTTAAAATTCAGGTAGCACATACACTGGGCAACCTAGGTTCAAAAATACCTGTTGCCCCAAGGAAAATTTGGTTGCCCGGGGCAACTGGGCAACCATGTATTTTGTACGTTGGAAACAAATGAATAAAAGAATTAAACAAAACAAACAACAATAAGAGTACATGGCCTGACCTTGTAGCACATGTATACAGTCCCCTGTCCTGGTCTGCCACACCCTCACTGTGCTGTCATAAGAAGCTGTGGCAAACAACTTGCTGTCACTTGATAAGGCACAGCTCTTCACAGCACCTATACATGTACGTGGAGACAAGATGCTTCAGTTAATGCTGCATAGGCCTGGGGAAAATATTGTGTTTCCTGTTTCCCGACCAACCCTAGTACAAAAGACTACCGACCCTAGCCTTTTTTTAGGGTGGACCCCTGCTACCTTTTCTAGCTACATAATAAGACACCTGAGTGGTTTTCCAATATTGACATTGAAAATATAAATTTAAGTATGCTCATGAATGCATGCTTAAGTTTTACTTACTTATTAAACTGTATTGTATAAGTTGGGTCACAAGAGATTGCCATTTAGGTCTAAGGCCACACCAATTTAATTTCTTGGTTAACGGATTCGCCCGCTTCATTTTTTTCTGATTTGCAAATAAAAATAAAAAGTTTGAATCAACTGCAAAATGCTCATATTTTCCCCTGAACAGTTGAAAACAGTCCTTTTCTTCCTAGTTGTTACAGTTATTCCATCTTTCAATCCAATGGTATCATTAAAAGTTCAAAATTCATTGTTTAAATTTTGAACCAGCCTGGTATGTTGACTTCATGGCTCCTATCGTACCATTTTGGGCCATAATACTAATAGGATGCCTAGGCCTGTTTTTTTTTTTTTTCGCCCGCTAGCTCCATTATTTTTCTAGAAAAATCCATTAACCAAGAAATCAAATTGGGGTGGCCTAATAAAGAAAAAAAAGTGGTAGACTAGAAGTACCCTAGGTACTGACTAGGATCCTCCCCCTGACCTACCTTGGTGCCCCCGGAGTTTACAGACCATCCTGGTAGTGAGGGTGTTCCAGACTCGGACCAGACAGTCATCTGACCCTGTCACCATCATCTCCCAGTCTGGGGAGAATGCACAGCAGTTCACCTGCAAAAATCACACATTAAAATCCATTAAGAATATACTAAAAGTACTAACTATACTTAGGCCTAGAGAACAAAATGTTGTGTTTTCTGTTTCCTAAATGACCCTAGAAAAAAATGCAGACCCTAGCTATAGGTCTTTTTTTGTGTAGACCCCTGCAAGGGGCATACAGACTGTATCAAATTTTTCGCACTGATTTACCTTTTCTTGCTAGATCTGACAACTGAGTGATAAAACATTGTACAATCAATTTTCCAACATTGACATTGAAAATATAACGTAAGTGTCCTCGTGCAAGTTTTACTTTGTTAAACTGTATTCATTGTATAGTTGGATCACTAGTTTAAGATCGCCAAAGTCTAATAAAGATAATAAATCCCTAACCTCCCGTCCCTAATTTTTCAGGACTAAAACAGGAAAGACGGAGAGTAAGGAAAGTCCTTTTCTAAATAGTTGTACAATTTATCAATACAGTGGGTTTGATTAAAAGTTCAAAATTTTTAATTTCCACTGGAGAAGTAAATAAATATATAAAAATTACTTCATCAAAGTGAATCATCTTGCCTTAGGAGAAAAATGTCGTCTTTCCTGTTTTAGTCCTGAAAAATTAGGGACGGGAGGTTAGGGATTTATTATCTTTATTAGACTTTGGCGATCTTAAACTAGTGATCCAACTATACAATGAACTAGTAAGAAAAGGACTTTCCTTAACTGTTGGGGCCAAAATATGCGCATCAGTTGATTCAGAACCAGAAACTTTTTTTTCAAATCAGGAAATAAAATGAAGAGGGGAATCCGAGAACCAACAAATATATTGGTGTGGCCAGTGGCCTCCATTATATTTTATGGTTCAAATTTAACCAAAACACAAATTATTTTCTGTAAAGAATCACGGAAACCCACACCAACACATGGAGAAAATTCATCCAATGGTGTACTTACAAGACAGAACGACGTATCATGATTTAAACCTGCAAAACGGACAAGTTGATACCATATTTTTACCACATACAAATGTACGCCCCCCTCCCCCTCGAAACTTTCCGGTGGTCATAGTTACAGTATTAAACTCAAAGTTCACCACCACAAAATTAACATGGACACAAGCCACTCACCTCATCTTTGTGGCCCGAGAACTCCTTCAAGTTCACATGGGAATAATTTTCGTCGTCAAACATGTTGTAACATGGAGGTTTTTAATATATCCTCCCGGGTTGGAAGAAGAAGACTTGTTGCTCGAAAACAGGCGGGACTTCGCTACTGTTTACGTCGAAAGTTTGCAGTAACGACACCTGGCGGTTGATATATGAAGTGCAGGACACCCGCATATACATGTAACGTTACATGTATCTGAACTTTCACTGGTTTAGAAATATTGCATCTGAACTTTTACTGTTTTAAAACTAAGAAATCCTGATAACTTCTGTCCCCTTTTTCTGCCCCATCTTTTAATCCAAATCATATCATCCAAAGTCAGGGTAGCTTTAGCCTTTAGGCCTACCAAATACGCGTATCTCCGGTTTCGCGCCCCCATTTTAGGTCAAAGGTCAATAGGGGCAAAACAAGCCGTCAAGGCGGCACAACACAGTTTGTTTGTATATAGTTAAGGACCCCAAAGTGACTCACTTCGACTCACGGAAAATCATACTAGGGTGCACAAGCAAGGTTCAGAATTTTAATATGTTTAATTTCAGGGTATAGTGTACAAAATATGTGAAAATGAGCTTAAATTTGCCGGCTAGTTCTCTTCTCGCGCCCTCTTTATTAGCGCCACTGCGGAGGTCATGGAACTGCAGCCGACTCACAGTACTAGGCGGGACAAGTATCCAAGCGCAAATCTACGCCGACTAAACAGTTTACACGCACCATAATCCAACTTTTACAGTCTCAAAACTGACGTATTCCTCTAACATTTACCACAGGTTCTGTCTCTATGCCATGCACAAAACAATCTCTGCACCCTTCTCTAGTATTGTGCAGCACTACTTTGTGCCCGGACTACTTTTGGGGTTCGCCCATGAATACTGTGTTGTGCGGCCTCAACTGTGAATTTTCGCGGGCCATTTTCGCGCCACTGGGTTTTCTGTCATAAACGGACGAGTCGTTCTGACAGATCGCACCGTCGTCGGTAAGTTATCGATATATCTTTAGTTTTTCTCGGTGCTGTTGGTATTTTAAGCTCTAAACTACTGCCGTATTTTTCTTTTGGGCTAATATTTTCGCATATACTAGTATTTAAATACGTGCGAGCAAGGAGTGTACGTATGTGAGCACCCTCCCCTCCCCCCTCCCCTCCGGCCGCATCGTAGGCGAGATGTCGGGTTTGGCCCAGTATTGAATAGATGCAGATGTAGATACGTATACTGCAGTCTCAGGACTCGAAGATACAAGTACTATTTCTTACATGCATGACTTCTTTCGCTCAATACTGAGTCTGACTCAC
The DNA here is from genome assembly GCF_001625305.1 of Branchiostoma belcheri. NCBI lineage: Eukaryota > Metazoa > Chordata > Leptocardii > Amphioxiformes > Branchiostomatidae > Branchiostoma > Branchiostoma belcheri. The sequence continues at coordinate 903,445 of NW_017802591.1, forward strand.
ATCGCCGCATGAACATCCTTATGTATAATTTGGACATTATTTTATTGTGAAAAGATCAGATGGTCGTATTATGATCACTTTCCTGTATTCCTGTACAGTCAAGTTCAAGTGAAAATAACGACAGTAACAATACAAACAGGGTTATAGCAGCTCCATTTAGTCCACCAACAGTCAAGCAATAATTACTATCATAAGTAGTAGAAATAATTTTGGTTCCATTATATATATATATGGGACATATTGGTATATCTGTCAGAAACACTTTTATCAAGATAACGATCATCTTAGGCCACACCAATTTAATTTGTTGGTTCTCGGATTTTTTCAGAAAAAATATGAAGCGACAGGGCGAAAAAAAATAAAAATAAAAACAGGTCTAGGCATCCTATTATAGGCTTAAATGCTATGGAAT
>NW_017802591.1:903876-909472 GCF_001625305.1 Branchiostoma belcheri
ATTTCTTGGTTAACGGATTTTTCTAGAAAAATAATGGAGCGGGCGGGCGAAAAAAAAATGAAAATAAAAACAGGCCTAGGCATCCAAAATGGCCCAAAATGGTACGATAGGAGCCATTAAGTCAACACACCAGGCTCAGGTTCAAAATTTAAACAATGGATTTTGAACTTTTAATGGTAGCACTGCATTGAAAGATGGAATGACTGTAACAAGTAATAAGAAAAGAACTGTTTTCAACTGTTCAGGGCAAAATATGAGCATTTTGCAGTTGATTCTGAATTTTTATTTTTATTTGCAAATCAGAAAAAAATGAAGAGGCGAATCCGTTAACCAAGAAATTAAATTGGTGTGGCCTTAGTAGTATACTAGTATATGCAACAATAATGCCAATAGCATTTTGCTCAATCCATTACATTCATTTACGATTTCATAATACATGTATTTACATCAATCTGTTTTCTCTTCCACAGTATCTGAGCTGTCACAACTGCACCGGCTACAGTTTTACATGAAACTGGAGTCTGTGGAAAGTGGAAACTGGTAAGTTCCTGACTGCATTAGTAAAACTATTATACATATCTACTTTTGAACTGAGTGAGGGATTGATCTTGTTTAGACCATGCGCACAAGCAGAACACTGCCAGAGAGTAGGGAGATTATCCACCTGCTGATCGTTTTGGATACCAACACATGTGAGATGGTCCCACATGTTGCAGGTGTCACACCCAACACTACCTTCAGTGAACCTTGAACACTGTTCAACTTCAAGGCATGGATGAGCACAAATGGGGCAAATGACGGGACTTAGCACTGAGACTGTGGCAGTACTGGAATTCGCCAAGGGTGACACAGTTTGGCAGAGGTTGATTCCATCAAATGTTGGAATAAGACCATGGCTAGTGTCAGCAGTGCCAGGCACCGCACTGGAGGTACTTGGTGTATTGTGGTTTGTGCTGCTGGTTGCTACTTCACCACTGGCAACGGCATCAAGCTCCCGTTTGAGCCTTCCTGTCAGCAGCTCAGGAGCCACATACTCTTTGAAGAAGTAGTCGAGCGCATCCCTAATCTCCTCCCAATATGTCTTGTTAAACTTCACAGGGATCGATGTGAATGCTGCCATGTGGACTGTACACGTAGAAGCTGCACAACTTGTAGCCTGTAAGTGCCATTTGTCCTTGGTACTGGGCATAGTAGCCATGGTTTGTTTTTAGCTTCAGTCCATCACCACTTTCATACAGATATGGCAGGATGGTTGGACTTGGAGCAGTATCCTTGCATGACATAGGGCATTTTAGCTCAGCCACTCTTTGGCCGTGACACTTGCAGCTCAACACTGCATCAGGGGAGGCACCCAGGAATGCTCTTTGTTCAGAGAGCACAAGACCTACAGGTTCACAACATGCTTCTTGATGTTCTTTGTCAAAGACTTCAAACAGTGCTTGTTTGGCATCAGCCTCCATTTCTCGACCATATTTGATGGCGGTCAGTGTCTCGCTGGTACGCGTGTACCCCATGAGTTTTCCCAGTAGAGCGTCTGCTGATGTGCCAGGCCTCTTCTTGATGGATTGAACTTTGGTATATTTTGCTGTAAAAATTGGAAGCTGTCAGTCTTCCCCTGCGGGCCATGGTCCAGATGGGAGAACTGGATTGACCTCTGGTAGCCTTTTCGAGGACGGCCACGTCATCTAGTGGTGCATACCTAAACCCGCATTTAGGTTCAGGTCCGGATTCAAGTCCAGAGGTTTAGGTTCAGTTCCGGACTTGCAAGTCCGGACGTAAACTCATGGCATATACAAAATTGCATGTTGGCAACCTTGAAATGTTGTCTGGGTGAAACTTTGGCCACATAACATGGAGGCTGGTACTTGACGATGCCCAATGGCAATGTTTTCTTCATTTTGCAGCAAAGATTTTGCAATCTACGGTAGGTTTTAGGTGGTTTAGAAAGAAAAGAAGTATGTGAAATGGTCTTTTATGGTAATAAGTCCGGACTCGCTTCTTGACTTTTAGTTTTTTTTGGACTTGAACCTAAACATTCTTACAAGTCCGGATCCAAGTCCAGTGAACCGGTATGCATCACTAACGTCATCTTTACTGTTGACTAAGGAGGAGATGAACTCGGTTGTAGAATCTTGGGTGTATGGCTTTGCCATAGCATCCATAAAAAGATGCTGAGGTGACAGAGGCTGTCCAGACTCAACGTTTTCCTCGTGTGCTTGCTTCTCCAGGGCTGTAAACAGGACAGCTTCTGGTACGGTTCGTCAAAGGGACTTGGCCAGTCTGTCCCTGTTGCTGATGTCTGTCTTCCGGAGGCTGGAAGAGCCACTTCCGTGTTGAGTTCATCGGTCTGGAATCTGACAATTTACCACAAAATGATTTAAGATTTAATTTTTAGCATGCATATGAAAGCAATCAACTTCACTTAAAAACTGCATAACCAATTAGATCTTTGTGTTATGGAACATACATTTTCAAGCAGTGAACCTGTTTGCAGAACATGTTGTAATCAGCAAACAAACATGTAAATTCTGTTACAATGATCTATAATCATTGGTACTAGCACTGCTGCCATCAGAACCTGCTATAGTGTTGTTGCCTCCGGGGGAGGAGACATCCTTCCGCGGAAGGGTTTTGTGAGAGATTTAGATTTTCATGTTCGCAGCTGTTTCTCACGTTTGGGTGGACGGATTCTTTCGAGACTCGGTATATGTTTTGCTATTGGGCTGCAGATAATGCACGTTCTTTTGTTTTTATTGTATATGTGTTTTCGGGCGTGAAAATTGTGCCTTTTGGTGGCCCCAGAACACCCCTTTGAGCGTGAAAGTGGTCGCGACCGTTGACCTTTGGCGTGTATTAGGTATTGTCGGTCTCGTCCACGAAGGTGACCCCTCGCACATAGGGGTGTCCGGTCTCGATAAATTCTTTATTTAAAACCCTAGTCCTGCGGCGCGCAAAAATTGTTGTTGTAAACAACATATAGAAATATACAATAAAAAGCCCGGAGGTATAAAATCTCAAATTTTACTTGTTCAAGGATAATAATAATGTTTCAGATTTCACTTATCAGCCACATGATTGTCATGACTTTGCTTATACATGTACCTATTTTTAATTGTATTTTTCAGACTGTTGCGATGTCTACGAGGCAGTGCTCCGTGTATGAATGCCACAACAGTGGCAGGAAATTAAAAAAGTGGAGGGAAACGGTCTGTAGCATTCATCAAAGACTCCATCGCTCTTGCATTTGCCCAGAACCGTTCAGATTGCTGCCCTTTCCCACACAAAGGAAGGACCCTGATGCCAGACAGAAATGGATCCGACTCGTCTGCCGTAAGAGTGAGACCAACAGAAACAAAATCTGGGTCCCAAATGCTGACTCTCGTATTTGTTCCATACACTTTGTGGACAGTGAACCCACACAGGCGAACCCATACCCAACACTGCACATGGGTACTCTCAATACTTCCAGTACGCCAAAACCAAGGAAGGCGCCTACACCTCGCCGACTTGTGGACACTACTACCAAAAAGGTGCTTGCCAAGAATAGCACAACAGAAGAGAATAGCACAGACACCAGTGTCAGCAGCTTTCCCGGTCATATACATGTAAATCATGACCACGACTATGATGTTTCACAGAAACAAGAGTGTAAAACATGTGAATGTTGCAGTACCAAAGATGCCCAGATTAAAAGGCTCAAACAGATGAATACCCGACTTCAACTGGATGTTGTAGGTCTTAAACTGAAACTCAAATCTCAAAGTCAGTTCAGTCATAACAAGCTATTGAAAGACAGTAAAGTACTATTCTACACGGGGTTGCGAAACCGAAAAGCATTTGAGGAGCTCTATAGTCATATAGCTCCCAAACTCCAACGAATCCGTTTCTGGAGAGGACCTAGTGGCCTTCCGAAGGGCGTTCGCAGGTTCACGAAGTCGCCAAGGAAGTTTGGTCCAGCACGGAAGCTGGGTGGGAGGGACCTACTGCTGATGACCCTTATGAAGCTCAGACTCGGCCTTCTGAATGAAGATTTGGCGGACAGATTTGGTGTATCGACAGCCACATGTTCACGTGTCCTGACAACAACACTCAAGTTTTTGTCTTCTGAAGTGTTTGATCCTCAAACCAGCTGAGGAAGTACAGAAAGCAAATCTGCCAAGGAGGTTTCAATCCCAGCCGATATAACAATTGGTTCTCAGATTTTTCAGAAAAAAAATGAAGCGACAGGGAAAAAAAAGAACAAAAGAACAGGCATTGTATAAAAGAGATCGACATACCAGACTGGTTTGTAATTCAAATAATGAATTTTGAACTTTAAGTCAAACCACTGAATTGATAAATCGAAAAACTGTATTATAACAACTATGAAGACAAGTACTTTCTTTCAACTTACTGTTAACATAATGCTAGGGCCTTTTGGAGTTGAGTCAGAACAAGAATTTCTTTTTCCAATCACAGGGGTGGGAAAGAATTCATACGAATTTTACGGAATACATACGAATTTTACGGAATTCATACGAATTTTACAGAATATATACGATCCACTACTTGGAAACATACTAATTTTACGGAATACATACGATCCATTACCAGAAACATACGATCCTTACGGGATACATTCGATCCATTACACGGAAACATACGATCCTTACGGAATACATACGATCCATTACACGGAAACATACGATCCTTACTAATTTGGTGACCTGCGCCTGGATCACCGAGTCTCAGTCTCGCCCTGCTATTTGGCTTAAAATACAGACTAAAATGTTGCCGAGGAAGCCCACATAAGTGCAGGTTGAGGTTCCTGGTGTTTAGCAGGACGGGATAAGCCCTTGAAGTCCTTAAAAACCAAGATATTCTATGAAGAAATGAATTTTATTATACACAAACCTTCGCTACAGTCCGACATCTTGAATTTGCCGCGGAGGTCACGTGATCCAGGCGCAGGTCACCAAATTAGTAAGGATCGTATGTTTCTGGTAATGAATCGTATGTATTCCGTAAAATTCGTATGTTTCCGAGTAGTGGATCGTATGAATTCCGTAAAATTCGTATGAATTCCGTAAAATTCGTATGTATTCCGTAAAATTCGTATGAATTCTTTCCCACCCCTGTTGCCGCAGATTATACAGATGCGTCGTCACCCGTGTTACGCGCCCCCCCCCCACGTTATTTGAGTTTGGACTGTTACTGGAAAAAAAACGTTAAAGAAATTCTTACTGTGTTGAAAAGTGTCATGACAGCGCCGCAAAATATAATAAGAGAAGATGTTATAAAGGAATGAATCAGAACAGGGTGACTTCTGCTGTTTTGTTAATTTGTCTTTATGACAAATAGAAGACTTGTTTCTTGTGTTCTTTGTGTCCTAACATTTGTACTTCTACAGTTAGTATATTCCAAATCTAGGCATCTCGTTTTTCGGCCCTTCGTGTTTTTATTGCGCGCTTGCCTTAAATTTAAGGTAATTAGATTTAAGGTCTCCAGTGGACGTCATCCATAGCAATTACTTGGTGTGGCCGTACAAAATAACCTGACATATGTCCAACCTATCCTCCCCCTGCTGAAGTTATAGTACAATCCCTCAATGTAACGT
>NW_017802591.1:909492-918892 GCF_001625305.1 Branchiostoma belcheri
CTAAAATGTTGCCAAGGAAGCCCACATAAGTGCAGGTTGAGGTTCCTGGTGTTTAGCAGGACGGGATAAGCCCTTGAAGTCCTTAAAAACCAAGATATTCTATGAAGAAATGAATTTTATTATACACAAACCTTCGCTACAGTCCGACATCTTGAATTTGCCGCGGAGGTCACGTGATCCAGGCGCAGGTCACCAAATTAGTAAGGATCGTATGTTTCTGGTAATGAATCGTATGTATTCCGTAAAATTCGTATGTTTCCGAGTAGTGGATCGTATGAATTCCGTAAAATTCGTATGAATTCCGTAAAATTCGTATGTATTCCGTAAAATTCGTATGAATTCTTTCCCACCCCTGAATCAGAAAAAAATGAATGCAGAACCTTAATTCATTTAATCTGGTAGTTAAAAATGAGGGGAACATTGGCACATATTAAGATGTAAACGAAGACCTAATTTGTATATTTAATAAGGACATTCTATTATGTTATAATGGTAACTGCCAGTAATTGTTGAAGTGAAGGTAAACATCATAATACGTTATTCAAATCAGCTGATGCTCATTTGAATAATTTATGAGGAAATGCTAGAATAGCTTCCATTGGGAGGAGAATATGATCAACTGATATATTTGATGCAAATGAGTAGCCTATTTCCAAAATTATTGAAAACATTACATTTTAAAATTTGCCAGTTGTAAATGTTATCAAACTCAAGCTCTCAACTGACAGAGGATGCTCTCATACCCAGGGTACTGTGAATCGGTGGACCTTATTGGTCAAGGTGTTTATGGTTTAATCTCACCACTTGTGACATCATTATTCACCACTGGCATCATAACAAATATGAGATGGGAGCTTCTGATTGGTCAATGCCTTCTGGCTATATGATTGATATTAAAAACAACATTATACTGCCAATGTAACAAAGGAGAACTGAATTCATGTTCCAAACTTTTTACCACGTTTATTTAAATTTATCACTTTTCACCGGGGCCCACATGTTGCTACAATATTTTTTCTCACCATAGTACATGTATTAAATATACTTATTATATATAGTCTCACATACCACTGTATTTTCTTTCTTATGTTGTTTGTAACTGCAATTAGCCCTCGGGCAAGTATTTGCAATAAACTTTCTTATTTTTCTTCTGCACATAGACATGAGGTCTTTCTTTATATCTCCAAAATCTTACAAATAGAATTGTATCAAGATTTTCACAAGAAATAAATTCAGTACTATACAATACGACACAAGTATGTAAGAAATATAGTAAATACTCTTTCCACCACCCCAACTCTTTCCTTGGTTGAGGTACTAGTACATACACCCATACCGGTACCCACATTATCAAATTGCTATAAATTAGTGAATATTTTATACATTTATATATTTTAGTGAGCCGTCTATACAGTCGAACTGGTTCAAGCAACTGTAAGCTACACATGTATAAGCCATAACGACCACTTTTTCTCTGTCCCAATTTTTCCCCATATAGATGTAAGGCCATGTTGATTTGATTATATGGATGACATCCGCGCGCGCATGAATTTTCGGCCGTTTCAAAAAAAAAAGTTTTCAACCATACTGACAAAAATGTTGTACAAAATGAGCAAAAATATACCGTAAGATACAAAAAAACTATACCAATGTAGTAGAAAGCGAAAAAAGACGAAATTGTAAAGAAATGAACTTGAAGACTAGATTATTTGCCAAACCATATTCTGTCCCATTTGTTCAACCCTCATGACCACGTAGATTTCATAATGAAAACAACTTTTTTTTTTGCAAAATTTTTTTTTATTCGCACGCGCACATCAATTTTGGGGTTCCCGGAGGATGTCATCCATATAATCAAATCAACATGGCCTAAGCATAAAGGGACTTGCCTAATTCCAAACACTACTGTCCAACGTGACTGTAGACTGTTTTTTTCCTCAGTCCCTGGATGATCATTTTAGGCAAGATTGACTGCTTTCCTTTCTGACAATTATTAAGCTTGTCACATTTTATCCACAATACTGACTTCATCCCAGGGTCCTTGGATGTTGTTTTTGTAGGGCTGGAGCTGAATTAGCCACCGTGGGCAAAGGAAGGTTACAACAAAGTGCACCAGCCCCAGTAACACTGCACCTACAGTAGAGACAGACCACACCGCACACACCGACACCAGTACCGACCCACACGACACACCCATCTTACACCCACGGTGGGTCGCTTGGACTTTCCTCCGCAGCTCCGGCCACAGCGCGAACACTTCCACCGCGAAGGAAACGATAGAGAACGTGTGGAGGACGGTCGTCAGGCGAGACGCCAAGCACATGGAACCGAACATGGCGAGATTGAAGGACGTGGACTCGGAAACGATCGCGGCCGTCGTGCCGTAGTCAAAAACTAAAATATTTCCCGCGAACATGAAGACAGTCATGGCATAGATGGTGTCCGTGCTGACAGACTCTGTCAGGGTGTACAGTATGGGCGACAGGCTGTAGGTGAAAAGCAAGAAGACAACTGCACTTCGTATCACAATCCATAGGTGGCTCTTGTGTACAGTCTCACCCAGATGTACAGTGCAGGCTGCGTACGCTATATACCCCAGGAAACAGGATGCGACTGTGAGCAGTATGAGTAATTTTGGAGACAGTACGCCAGCCTCCAGGTAAACGAAAGTCACCACGAACAGACAAGTGGCGCTGATGTGGTCCGTCACCGCGCCGGATTCGTACACCGTGTTCCAGTAGTCGTACGATCTCGTGTTCAAGTTTTTCTGTAGTTGCTCCAAGAAGGAGGAGTCCACATAGTTGTCAGGGCAGCCCTGGTCCTCATACAGGACTTTTCTCCACGGCATGGTGGAAGTGTGGGGCACAGTTGTCTGCAGTACTTCAGTTTGTAGGTAGGGGGAGCTCACACAGGTGTGAAGGGATCTGTGTGGGAAGGAAATTACAAGAGATATAATCAATGAAAAAAATATAGAATATGACACAGTGTTTTCCGTATCATCCAAGCAAATTATGCAAATATAGACTGATGAAATCCTGTAATTAGGCCACAGCAAGTTTTTATGGATGACATCGGTCATCCTCCACAGACTCCAAATCTAAAGAAAGCGGGCGAAAAAAAAAACAAGGCGGGTCAAAAAAAACAAGGTTCCTACAATTTATAATTTTGACTCAATCACTGTACAAATGGTTTTGATTCAGTACGAACATCACATATACACACTGACAGTCAGCATCACATATCACTGCATCAAAGTAAGAAACAAAACATTAAATCAGACCCTTTCTGGTCTCCTCTCTTCATAGTTATCTGCCATCCACGTTCTGGCATAGCAACAGACATCTTTGCCCATTTTAGGCATGTTGAACACTGTCAGAATGCAACAAAATTTCAGGTTTTTTTTCCAAAATCAGGCGAAAATTAACGCGCGTGCTGACATCATCCATAAAAATTACTTGCTATGGCCTTACAGTATTTTATTATAGTACTTTTGTATGTAATATATATGGCAGGTTTAACATTAGCAGATGCCAACTATGCAAATAATGACCTAATGTGCATAATTAATGCCAAAACTTAATGATATTAATCATATTTTGGACCGTGAAATACAAGTACAGGTCAATCACTAGAGTGTAATATTATGTTCAAGTTGTACAATGTATAATATCATTTTTGAAGCTGAACACAGTTACAGAAAGAGACAAACATGGATTTAGGCCATTGTAGTTTGATTCATGGTTATTTTCTTTACTTGCCATGGCCAGATTATCCAAAGATGTGTGTACAATCTACAGAAATGTACATCAGGTCCGGTGACCCAGTTTTTGGACTCGGTTCCCGAATGTCGTTCCGGTTTAAACCGGTCCGGCTGAACCGGTACCCACCCCTAAGTACAGTAGTGGTATATACCTGTGCTGTAACGTCACTCCCGTACAGTCAGCCCTGTCTAACATGTGTCAGTGTGAAATACACAATGATGAAGATGACAACGAGCAGGACAGCGAGGTACAGCATGACTTTTCTGTTGGTCTTCCCTTGGCTCAACATGTCCTTAAAACGCTTGGAACTCCCGCCCAGCAAGGCAGTCACACTCTCCATATCTCCTCCCTGAAACAACAAGGAACAGACTAAGGCTCTGGCAGACACCACATTTGCGTTGCGCAGTAGAGGCCTCAAAATGGGAACACGATTGTAGTGCCTACATAGTCAATACCTTTGAAATCCTTTTTTCTCTTGAAAGTTTTGGTCCATTTTGAAGATTTTTGGGCTGTAAGGCACAGGTAGGGTCTAAACTTTCCTACTTTGGTCAAGTTTTGTTTATTTCACCAGTTTAGTGGGCGTAGTGAGAGATGTGAGTGGTTAGGTCTTGTCTGGCCAGGCGGCCTAGTCGAGCCCATCTTTTCTTTCTATATTTGGGAATCAGACCCTTGTGTCTACCTGGTGCAGAAAATTTATTCTTGATATTGAAGTATGGATAAGTACTTTTATGAGGACTAATAGTGTTTTTAACCATGTGCTCCTATATGGCCAAATCTAATATAGTACTGTCTGCCCTTTATTCAGTGACTTACCAACCAGATAAAAGTCATGAAACTATTCTTTTGAACACCTCCATTTTTCTCAGACCATGAGCTTTTGGTACCAGGAACATGAAACTTGAATTCGTTACTGAGTACCCTCACCTGGCATTGGCGTGATTAAATACACTGGAAACTGGAGATTTCTATTCGAAACCCAGGAGACCGGTTAGAACAAAAGGGGAAATGAGCGGACAATTGTGATGGAATGCACAGGTGGCTGGGGAGGCCGGGCCATCTTGGAATAAAAAAACAAACTTTTGAAAGGCCGCACAAACTCAATTTCTCAGTCATCATGATCAAAACCAACATCAAGGGGACTATATTGTATGTATACATTCGATATTTGTACACATTTTACAGACTTTTCTTGGTGTCAGTCATATTGTGTTTAACTTAAGTGTAAACAAGGCCAAGTATAATCAATGTTGTGATTCTGACTACAACAGTACAGTCCAGTACTACAGTACTAGTACTGAAGAACTTACCATGCCTCCAAGATACTGGTTCTGTGCTCTTGTCTCATCTTCTATATCTAAAGCCAACTGAAACAGACATTAGGTTTAATGTAATTCTTCTACCTGGAAGTTGCCATTAAATTAGAATTTGATTTCTAGCAACTGTAGCTATATTTTGTTAGCCTCTACCAGGCTTCAGGAGGCGGCTGGAAATTGGCCAAATAGAATGATAGAAAGTACAGTCCGGGTGCTGCAAACTGTACTCTCTAGCCAACCAACTCTTCTGGCATGTTATCTCTCTATTTGGCCAATTTCTACTCTTTCCAGCCACCTCCTGAAGCCTGGTAAGGCCAAGGAAAAAAAATGTTGTGTTTCCTGTTTCAGTCCAGAAAAAATTAGGGTCGGTAGGTAGGGATTATCTTATTCCATTTTTATTTTTTATTTTTTTTTTAGACTTTGCTGATTGCTGTGTTTATATAAGCAGAACATGATGAAAAATCGATTGTGCAATATTATATTTCATCACTCAGGTACTCAGGTGTCAGATCATGGAGCTTTAAACGGTCGATCAGCTCGAAGAACTTAACAGATGTCCCTAGCCCTTGCAGGGCTAAATTCAGATTCAGGTCCTGATTCAAGTCTACAGGTTTTCAGGGTTCTCCCAGGGATTTTGGGAGAAAAAAGAAAACAAAAAAGAATTCTAAAAGAAAAAAAATTAATCTGCACAAAATTTTAATTGGTTTCTATCCCTTTGTTTGCCTAAAAATCGATAGTGTGATTGTATCAATTTGAAACCCAAAAAATTAGCTAAATCGGCGATTTAAGGTTATTGCGCAATGGACGTGCCCTATGACCTTCAACCTTTGGGGGTCATGCAGGCGTCAACAGCGCCCTCCCCCCATGCCTTGCCAGTCCGTTTTCGTGGGCAAATTTCTGCTTTTTTAGAGGTTTTGCGACCTAAAAACTCACATCAGAGGAAAAATACACCACAGACGACATTTTCATGGTAAATATCGATAAATGGACCAGGCATTTTTCTGTCCCGTTGCCGATTTTGCTGATTTTCGCCATGTGCTTATAATTTGTTTACGTCGATAGCTACCTTTCCTCGTCCGGTTTTATGGGCAAATTTCCGCTTTTTTAGTACGTTTTGGGACTAAAAGACCGACAAAGGGGGAAAATAAATCATATACATTATTTTTATGAGAAATACTGCTATCATGGACCAGACATTTTTCTTTCGCATTGCCGAATTTTTGCGGCCGCCGCATGCTGATGGTGCAGTACGGTAGGGAATTTTCTACGATTAGTTCGTAAATGTATCGGCTTTTAAACTTATTTTCGGAGTCGATGGCTTTGTTTTACAAACAAATCAGACAAATTATTAGCGTTGTTTACACGACTTCAAAACGCTAGCGGGGCGCCCGATGTTCCACCACTGACAGCGATTCTCTCGGTAGCGTCGTGCAAAATGTTTTGGTTCAGCAATATGCAGGGGTCCACACAAAAATAAGGCTAGGGTCGGCGGTTTTTTTTAGGGTCGGTCGGGAAACAGGAAACACAACATTTATTTTCCTAGGCCTAAAGGTTAATTTGTACCAATGGCCTAGGTGACATATATGCATGGTTTGAAGCCCTTGCTCTACCTGTAGAATGTGCAACATCTAAGGCCTAGGAAAATTAATGTTGTGTTTCTGGTTTCGGCCATATAAAAAAAAAGTTGGGCACTTAATTTATATTTCGTATGGATGAAATATATTGTTTTCCCTCATGTTTTTTCTTCTCTTCCAGTCCTCCTGTCATTTTGTTAATAAATGGATTCATTTTTTTTGGCCAATGACCTGAAATTTGGCATGACGGTACATTTTTGTAGAGTGGCCCCACACATTTTTTTACACAGGCTTTTAAAATGTTTTTTTTTGGTTTATCCATCATCTTCCCAAACTCATCCCCACAAACCACATGCACAACATTTCATACTGTGGGGAGAATACCATACTAGTACGTTCCTTACATACCGATTTCAAGGTGGAGACTTTCCCAGCCAACTGTTCCGCTGCACTCTGGTTCTCCTGTTCTAGCATTTCATCTGTAGAACGTCTCCCTTCTGAAAGTGGAAACATCAATGGAACTTATACTAGTAAGTGTTTTTTAAAGATTGTAACAATATTTACATTGTACTAATGAAATTTGCACACATGACCTTAAAGTTGTCTTGTATAGACAAATCTTTTTAAAAACTTTATCTGCTTGGAGAAAACTTTGTTAGCGCAGACTCACAAATGTCAACAAGATTAATCTTAATGACCTGTTCCACAAGTCCATCAAGACGGGTGCTTTCTGAAATATTACGACTGCTACGGACTTAGCCGTGGCGACTCTTGATTCGGGCTTACATTGCATTACCCTCAGCAAGAGTCGTGGAAAGATCCATTGGCAGAACTGCACATTTCCCGTTGGCTGCCTGATGCCCCATTTTCGACCCGATTTTTTTGCCGTCCCGAGCTTCCCTACAATATAACTCCACAATTGGCCTGGTTGCCGATGTTTAGATCAGCCTAAATATTCCACAGCGCGACCGAAAACTACCTAACCTCACTTATTTACAAACCGGGCGGCCATCTTGTATATACTTAGTAGTCGGGAATGTCCGGTGCAGCCATCGGGAATGCTCGGTAGGAAAGCCGCCAAATCCGGTTATGATCGGAGAGCTTTAGGTCGCGCTTCAGTAATCGTGATGCTACCGAGCGTTCCCGACGACGGTAGCGGACATTCCCGGCTATATACAAGATGGCCGCCCGGTTTGAAAACTTAGCGAGTTTAGTAGTTTGGGGTTGTGCTGTGAAATATTTAGGCTGATCTAAACATCGGCAACCCGGCCAATTGTGGTTTTATACATGTACTGTAGGGAAGCCCGGGACAGCAAAAAACCGGGTCGAAAACGGAGCATCGAGCAGCCAACGGGAAATGTGCAGTTCTGCCAATGGATCTTTGCACGACTCTTGCTGAGGGTAATGCAATGTAATCCCGAATCAAGAGTTGCCACGGCTACTACGGACTCAGCCTACGGTGTAAAAAAAACGGTTTTAAAAAATGCAACATGTTGTACATACTTGCAGACAACATGCCAAAGTATTTATACAGCAAATGGATTGTGAGTTAACTTACAGCTAGAAATTACTACATGTACCATAGACACTGTCACACAACTGATTACAAAATAATACAATACTCTGTCGGAGGTCACTGACCCTCGTGGAGTAAGAAACTAACCATTTCTCCAGTTCCAGTCAGACATGATGGTGAAGTTCTGCTAGAGTTGGGTAGAACTGTTGTAGTGATGTGTGTTGTCTATCTTCCACAGTTCATTCAGTCTGGAAGTACAGGTACATGTGCAACAGGCTTGACCCCCACGACTCTGTGTAGTCATGTCAGTACATGGGAAATACATACTTTTGAATCTAAGACTTCTGGTTGCTAATGTAAAAGACTGCAAGCAAAAAGGTTGGTAAAAAAACGTTGGGGAGGGGGGCTAAGCTTGTACCATGGGAGGAGATACTTGTACCGAATTCTTAGCATATATCGAGAAAATGAACATTATGTTTATAGTGTAAAATATTGAAGAATTGGCTACTTTACCGTTATTGTATCCTGATTCGTGGAGGACCAAAAATTTTGTACAGTAAACCTGCCAACGTTGCACCCTCTCTATTTTGTTCCATTTGGAATGATCCATTGGACTTCGGGATGAAGTTTTACAGTAATTAAGCCCTTTAATATAAAACGTCGTGTACTTGAATGAAAAAAATGAATGAAGTAATGGTAAAGATTGTTTTGTCTTTCTAATGTCCCTTCACTGAGGAACAAAGGTAAACTAAACTGTCTTCTTTTAATTTTGTAGCCGTAGAATTCAATACCCCCTATGTAACTAGTGGTTAAGCCCTAAATAATCTCGTATCCAGGATAGTGGTTTTGGTTTGTGCATGATTTAAAATAGTCAATTGAATAGTTCCTTTGGCAGTTTCAAAACTGTTTTGTATCACTTTTCTTATATATTTAAATGATATAATTGATAAATTTAGCTCAATGTTAACCTAATCCACGATAACCGTCATCCTCTAAACCTGGGATCGAGAGCTGAGGTAAAATTTGTTTGTAGTACCGCGGCGTCGTCTCCGTCGCTTCGATGTTTCAACTTTCACTCCGATATTTAGTATCACGATTGACACTTAATAACAACATCAAAAAGGTAAGTAATATTTCCATAGAATGTGTACTCAATTATAGGAATTCCACTTCTGTCATAAATTTGTACATAAAGTTTCTTTAGCTGGAAAATTCAGATAAAAAATGTAACGTTAA
>NW_017802591.1:918912-928442 GCF_001625305.1 Branchiostoma belcheri
TCTGTGCCTGTAGGTCTGTGTATGTGTGTGTCTGTACGTGTGTGTGTGTGTGTCTGTACGTGTGTGTGTGTGTGTGTGTGTGTGTCTGTACGTGTGTATACGTGTATGTGTCTGTATGTGTGTGTGTGTGTCTCTACGTGTGTGTGTGTGTGTGTGTGTCTGTACGTGTGTGTGTGTGTGTGTGTGTGTGTGTGTGTGTGTGTGTGTGTGTGTGTGTGTGTGTCTGTACGTGTG
The DNA here is from genome assembly GCF_001625305.1 of Branchiostoma belcheri. Lineage (NCBI taxonomy): Eukaryota > Metazoa > Chordata > Leptocardii > Amphioxiformes > Branchiostomatidae > Branchiostoma > Branchiostoma belcheri. Next base: position 919,147 of record NW_017802591.1, read on the forward strand.
TGTGTGTGTGTCTGTACATGTGTATGTGTCTGTATGTGTGTGTGTGTCTGTGTGTGTCTGTACGTGTGTGTGTGTCTGTGTGTGTGTGTGTCTGTACGTGTGTGTGTGTGTGTGTGTACATGTGTATGTGTGTGTGTGTGTGTGTGCGTGTGTGTGAGAGAGTGTGTGTGTGTCTGGTATGTGTGTGTGTGTGCTTGTGCCTGTATGTGTGTGTGTGTATGTGTGTATGTATTGTGTGTGTGTGTGTCTGTATGTATTGTGTGTCCGTGTGTGTGTGTGTACAGTGTTGTGTTGTGTGTTTGTGTCTGTATGTATGTGTGTGTGTGCGTGTGTTCTAATGCATGTGTGTTTATGTGATGTGTTGTGCCTTTCCCCAGGGCACTTGTAACAGGAGCCTACTAAGTACTAATGTCACCACCAGCTGTAGGGACTTAAACAGAACCTCCGGATTTTGAGTCTTGTATATATGTAATTTTTACCAAAGGGGTGAAGTTTGCCATTTCTGATTGCCTTGTATTTTTGTATTTATTTCAGAGACCGTATATCGCTAATACACACCTTACATCATGTGGGTCTCATCATCTTTCGGGGACGCCGACATTGATGTGAAACCAGCCAAGAGAACTGCCAGCCTGAAGTCAGAAAATAGGTCCTTTTCAGGCGGTACAGGACGTCAACACAAAGTAGTAGGGAGAGAGCAGTATGAGGGAGATTTGTGGGTGGACGTCCACCGGCCGACCTCCGTGGCTGACCTGGCCGTCCATCCGAAAAAAGTGGCTCAAGTCGTGGAGTGGTTGAAGAGTCATGTGATGTTGGGTCGGGTTAAGGACACACCAATACTACTTCTCACAGGTCAGTAGAGCTTCTTTTTCTTAAAGGGGCATTATGTTATATAATTACTAGTACATTTTGGCACCAAAAATTAAAATTTCTAATTGAAAAAAAATGTTTGCGCGATTTTGATTTACTTCCACATTTTAACATATTTGTGCAGTTATCTCATGTTCCTGACATTTCTGGTAAGTGCCAAAACAGCCCACACGAGGCGCACGCATTTTGTGGTGCCACCACAAAATACCAGATTCTAAGCAAACATAACAGACAGCTACTAGTAAACAGGTTTCCAGTTTTTAAAGCCACTTCCTGAATGGCACTTATTTGCAATGGAGTCCCTATTTTAACTTGAATCCAACTGTTTTGTAAAGAAAGGCCAGAAAATCTACATTTTTATCGTCCTAATGTTACATAAAGTACTGCAGCTTTAAGACTTAGGGGTAGGCTAGGGTAGGGAGGGGAGGTGGGGAAATGAATACCTACATGTAGTGTTCTAAAGAACGTACTGCACCTGCACAAAACCTCAGTACTTATCTATAGAACTTCAGCAGAAGGTCTCATTTGAGCATAAGGTTAACATCACGTCTGTAGGTTCCAAATACATGTACTAGACTATTCTGTCGAAGATATCCTCTGCAACAGGCAAAATTCTGATGCAACGTTGACCAAACATTCAACGGAAACCGTGAAAAATCAGCTTTTTGCGCAGGCGCACTACACTCTGCCAACATGCTAGTATTCTAGTTTTATCACCACTTAACTGTTATCAGTCATATTCACTCCTATCATGTCCATAGTATCACAGTGTTCGAAATACCTGTCTGCAGTCTGCAATCTGCAGATAGATTTTCAAGATTGCAGAAGAAAAATTTATACAATCTGCAATTTTGCAGCAGGAAAAATTGACACTTGGGATTTGGTGCTCTTGGCCCCAAGGACATACAACACTTAAGCTCCTATTCTGAAACAACAGGAACTTCTTCACTAATTTGCATTAACCTTGTCTTGACTTGTCTATCTTTTGTTTCTTTTTGGACTTCCAAAAATTTGTCTTCACTAATTTGCATATCAATCAATAGTTCATGCTTATAAACCTGCAAGATTGTAGTATAGAGGCTTGTGTATTTGCAGAAAGTATTTCCAAATTGCAGAACAAGATTTTGACTCTTCTGCAATATTGCAGATCACTGAAAAAAAGTATTTCGACCACAGTGGTATCATATCGTGACTAGAACTGTGCTTCCTTCTATACTGCAGGTCCGCCCGGTGCAGGGAAAACGGCTACTGTGAAGCTGTTATCAGAACAGGAGGGTGTGGAGGTGCAGGAGTGGGTCAACCCTGTTACAGAGGTGCACCAGCTGTCTTCTGACGACCCCACAACCTCCCGCGGCTCTCGCCAGCCGCCCCAGGCCGCCGTGTTCAAGGACTTCCTGTTACGGGCTAGCCAGTTCACCAGCCTGTGTCTGACAGGTGGGAGATTCGGTGTTCTAGCCAGGCCTTTTTAGCATAGATCCTATGATTTTGACCCCTAAATGCTATAATTTTTTACCCCTATGCTGTCTTTCAAGCAGCAATTAGGGCCGTGTTTTGGGAGGGAGAACCTCCATAAATCTTGCAAAAAAATGAAAATATAGCTTTAGAATGAAGCTATAGCAAAGGGAAAACCTTAACTGTACAAAATCTGTCTCTCAATACCGGTAAGTGAGAAATAGTGTCTCAGGGGGTCATGAGTTTCAAAATATTTTTTCTCAATGCGCGATTTGTGCCACAAAAGCTCTTCTGTACCTGACCCCTACGCTATCCTGGTGAAAACCCTGAGATTTGTATGACTACTAGTACTGTAAATCACTTAATGTTCACATCGGTGAATAGTTTCATCAGGTTGGTCACTGAGTAAAGAGACTCTTTCTACGGGTTTTATTCAGCCGACGTTTCGGTGACCATCTGTCACTTTCCTCAGGGCAATTCTGACTGGTTCACATTGCACTACAGCACAGGTGTTGCTGCTATAAATGCCTTCCCAAATGTACAATATTTACATATCTACACATGATTAAAGGAAACTATATCTAGGGGTCCCAAACATACAGGAGTTGGATTAAATATACAAAACTAGTCAGTTCTTAAACAAAAGCAGTTACAGAGAACAGGGAATGCATCTATAGCAGTGACACCTGTGCTGCAGTGCAATGTGAACCAGTCAGAATTGCCCTGAGGAAGGTGACAGACAGTCACTGAAACGTCGGCTGAATAAAAGACTTGGTTGTGTAGAAAGAGTCTCTTTCATTTTATGTTCATGGTAGCAAAAGTTTGCCGTCTGAGAATAATGGATGGAACTACAAACACATACTAGTGTACGTTCGTGGTGGTGGCAGGTGCAGCAAAAAGAAAATCTGTGAATTATTTGTTCACGATAATGATAAGTTGCTGGTAAATTTTAATTTGTGATTTTTGACTGCAAAAATCACAAATAAGTTGCTGGTAAATTTTAATTTGTGATTTTTGACTGCAAAAATCACAAATATTGAAGTACCAAGAAAAAATTGTGATTTACAGTGTAAATGAATGAATGACTTTGACCTTTTTGTTCATTTTGCCACTTTCGAAAATTTGAATACTAGTACTACAGTACTATAATATAATTGTTTTAATCATTGGAATTGATGTTATTACAATTTCTTGTTTAGACTCAAATTAGAGACCCCAAGTTTTGACACATTTTGCATCAAAATCAAAATGTGTTCTCGGGTGGGTATAACATGAATGAAATGCAACACAACTTGTGTTTATTTTTGTAATTTTACTTATATGCTGTGAGGAATTGGCTTTGTCATTACAAATAAAAATGTTCACAGTTTAAAATGTGTGTACTTTAATCAGGAAGTCACAGTAAACCCTCTGTTTGTTCATCTGCCCCTTTGTTCTTTGATTCCTCTGTTTATGTACAGGAGCGCCGAAGTCAGACCGGAAGCTTGTTCTAGTAGAGGACTTCCCCAACGTGTTCTACAGAGAGAAGACACAGTTCCACGACGTGTTGAGACACGTGCGGGAGGCGGGGTGTTTCCCGCTGGTGTTCATCGTGAGCGAGACATCCGGGAAGGACAGCAGGGTGCGAGATCTGTTCCCCTCCGACTTACAACTCCAGCTCAACATCCACGTCATCAGCTTCAACGCCGTGGCTGCCACCAACATGCAGAAGGCCTTGTCTTGTGTACTTAACAAAGAAGCTGCTAGGAGGAGCTTCTTCAAGAGGCCGGACAAAGACAGGATACAGGAGGTAGTGCAGGCCAGCGCCGGCGACATACGCAGCGCTGTCAACTTGTTACAGTTTTCCAGCCTCAAAGTACCCGTCGATAGAACTTCAAAAGTCTTCAAGAAAACTAAATCTAGCAAAGGGAACACATCAAAGAGCACAAGAAGTAATCTTAAGGCAGGAAAGGAGAAGGCAAGTGTAGAGCAAAGTGGAGGAAAGGACATTTCGTTATTCCTGTTCCGTGCTCTAGGGAAGATCTTGTACTGTAAGCGTTCAGAAGAAGAAGAGAGAGATCTTCCCCCCCTCCCCCCGCATCTCTCCCACCACAAACGCCTGCCTGTGCTCGCAGACCCGGAGACGGTGGTCCACGCCTGTCCGCTGAGCGCAGAAGCCTTGTGCCTGTTCTTACAGCAGAACTTCACAGAGTTCCTGTCCGAAGTCTCCGAGTGTGAGACAGCGACGCGATACCTCAGCGATGCAGACGTGATGTCGTCGGAATGGGCGGCACGAGACGTATTAAGCCACTATGGCGTGTCGGTAGCCACGCGAGGTCTCATGCACGCCAAAACTGCGGTCAGTAAGGGCGGCTGGAGGCCGTTGTACAAACCTGAGTGGTACTCCGTGCAGCAGAAGTGCCTGAGTAACCACAGGACTGCTGCGGGGACATGTGTGGACCAGTGTCTGCCAGCCGTGGAGTTATTCACACAGAAACTGCCCTTCCTCGGCCTGATCCATCCATCCTGGAACAGCAAACTCGGCTTCTTGTCAAGCCAGCGCTTCACTAACGCCAGGCCGCAGAAGTTGGAGGAGACAGAGGCTGTTTTTGATGAAGAGGATGAAGGGGAGACTCAGGCCTTGCCATCCCTCCCTCAGCAACAATGTACTGTCCCCAGGGAGATAGATGATGAGGTAGTTATTGAAGATTATGACAGTGACTGGTAATTGGTCATTCTAAAGAGATGATACAAAACTTCCTGTTGAATGGCATTAGTTTCTTCCACACTGCTGAGGCCTAGAAAAAAATGTTGTGTTTCCTGTATCAGTCCTAAAAAAAAGTAGGGCCGGATTATCTTTTTTTCAGACTTTGGTGATCTCTAGTGATCTTACTCAGAATACAGTTTAACAAAGTAAAACTTGCTTGAAGACACTTATATTTTCAATGCCCATGTTGGAAAACTGATTGTACAACGTTTCATCACTTTGGTGTTAGATCATGGAGCTAGAAAAGGGTCGATCAGCTTGAAAAATTTCTATCCCTTGCAGGGTTCCACACATAAACAGGCTAGGGTCGTCAGTTTTTTTTAGGGTCGGTTGGGAAACTGAAAGCACAACATTTTCTTTCCTAGGCCCGAAGTAGAACATGTGCTCCAGTGTTCTAGCCAGGGTCTATCTTTCCATCACTTGATGTAAATTTCCGGATCAAGATGGACAAAAAGTCTGTCATTTTTGACAGACAAAAAGCAGTGTGTAAAGATATGGAGAGAGTCAAACTTACAAGTAGGCTCAGTCTACCAATAAAATTTGCCCCTCATACTGCAAAATTTTCCAGGGGGAGCACACCCTGAGTGCAGAATATTCAACGATATATCGATGCTATCACCAGACCCCCTAGGATTGTCATACCTTCAGTAGTGTTGTTATAATAGTAATGATAAGGCCACACCAATTTAATTTGTTGCTTCTCGGATCGCACTGTCTAGTTTTTTTCTGATTTGTAAAAAAAATTTTTTTTTGTTCTAACTTAACTGCAAAATCCTCAATGAAAGACATATTTTGACCCCAACGGTTGAAGAAAGTCATTTTCTTCCTAGTTCTTAAAGTTTTTCAATGTAACAATGCAATTTTGTTTCATTAAAAGTTCAAAATCTATTGTTTTAACTATAAACCAGCCTGGTATGTTCACTTCATGGCTCATATTGTAACATTTCCGGCTATCATGGGGTGGCTTGGCCTGTTGTTTTTTTTTAAGTCCTTTCGCTTCCTATTTTTCAAAAAAAATCCAAGAAACAACAAATTAAATTGGTGTGGCCTAATAGTCTAATGTAGAGTCCTATTTTGGCATGGAAACTGCTGTAACAATGTGGGCATGGAAAGCAGACCAGTGTTCGGTGTAGGGTTGGTAGCCCTCTCTGCACCATATGTAGCTTCTCTTTCCTGCTTGGCAGCAGTATATTAGGCCACACCGACTTCATTTTATGGATGACATCCTCTGAAGACCCCCAAACTAGTGCGCGCGGGCGAAAAAAGAAAAATCCGGCCAAAAATAAAAATGCTTCTAACCACAGGAATACAAAGCCGGTACTGTGAATTTAGCGCATTACATAGCGATGTATACGACAAGCCGGCACATGCTGGCTTTTTGCGGAATTTATGAATCGACACTGTACGTATGTACTGAGTTCTTGAGTCGTGGAGCTAATTTGGTAGCCTGGGTGCCATCCTCCAGAGTTACCACCGGCTTCATTGTCGCTGACCACCATCATCGGGACTACCCAGGCCTTAAGCCAGGCCAGAGCCTCGGAAGATGTGATCTTTTTTTTTTTTTGAGATCAGGCGGAAATCAATGCTCGCGCGGATGTCATCCATAAAATTAAGTCGCTGTGGCCTTACAGAAATTTGAATACACACACACATGAAAGATATCCTGTTGTAGCTCTGTGATGAAATTTCAACTCTGCAGAATACATAAGACAGTGTTCATCGTATTATTCTACATTTTGTCGTTACAATTTGAGATGTGACTGAAACAAAATGAAGAATAAAAATTGAGTGTGATGACTTATAATCCTGTTGACTGTTGTCAAGTGTGAGTATATAGTAGAGGGGATTCATTCCTCAAGCTAACCATGCCTGTAGCCAGGATTTTGAATGGGGGGTTCTTCCCACTGCTTGAGGGGACCTCGAGCGCCGAAGGCGTGAGCCGAGCGCTGTAGGCGCAAGGAAATTTTTTTAAAATGAACCTTCTAAAATGGCATTTCGTGCATTTTTGAGAGGATTTCCAAGAAAAAATCAAAGATAAATTTTTATTCAATGACAAAGGGAGCAGTTTTTCTATGATTCCAGTCCATCTTTTCAAGAAAAATCTAAGACCTTTACATAAAAAGTGGACCTTTACATACAAAGAGGACCTTTACATAAAAAGTGGACGAAAAAGTGGACCTTTGAGCCTTGTGGGGGGGGGGGTTCTTCCGAACCCCCTGGCTACGGGCATGCTAACCGACATCTCACACACGTAGTCATCCCTCAGTAAGACATCTGGAGCTGCATAGTTCCTGTTTAGAACTGTTATTCAGCCTGTCACACGACCGGTTCGCCTGTGTGGCTTCTTCAAGTGTACAGAGGCTAATGACACAAGTGTGAGTGTACTTACTGGCATATATGACTTGTGTATTGCATCAAGGAGGTTACCGGTATAGGGGGACCTTCTACCCTTCTACCTTTATAATATTGCACTAATTCAAGTACATGTAAGGCTATGCCAATTAATTAGATAGACAACACTTTCTGATTATTCTGTCCAAATGAGATTGTAGATGAACATCACATTATAATACAATATTCACGATATATATAATTCCACAGCAAATAAATTTTGTGGATGACATCCTTCGCAGACTACAAAAATAGTCAAAGTTAAGTATAACTTCGGAAATGTCGGAAGTCAATAATCTTATAGGACATGAGAGTAAATATGGCACATATATACGCCATCGTCTATGGAGAAATTGCCTAATGAGTCAAAGCGCCATCTAGCTGGTAAGGACCGAACTCCAACTGATTTTTGTTGTCAATCCCCAGTTACCAAGATTGCACATTGCTGAATGAATGAAAGACCTTTGAAATTGGTTTTAACGACAACGCATTGTTTTAAAAGCCATATACGCGCGCGTCATGCGAGTGTTGCTAAACAAATATTAATAGTACAGTCCCACATAATATGTAGCAGTGTATTATGTATGAAGCTATGTATGGACTAAATGTGTTGTAGAACGTAAGGATATATACCAAGTGATTTGTTAATCCTGATTTCTGAATTATAAACCTTTATAGGGCCCTGTCACACATACAAATATCTACATGCGCACGTGTTACGATTAGCGGGCTAGTCCCCTGCAGTAGTGTGGCCTATGGGCTATACAGAAATGGAGATGGGCACAACCCTTATGTTCTGCAAAGAGTGGAACGGGACCTTTTTTTTGTGGATGTCACAGCTATCGATATCACTACATACACATCAAAACAAATCACTATAGAAACACACTTTAAAAATGGCACATATTGCTTTCTCTGCTTGGCACTCAGCATCTATGAGAAAGAGTATGGGAAGGTCGAGCACACAGCACTAGCCCCCTGATGTAGTGCTTGCTCAGCTGTGTGGCGCAAGGGCTACAGAAATACAGATGGGCATCGCCCCTATGCTCCGCATGAAGTGTAACGGGACCTTTTTGTGGATGTCACAAACTGTATGTGTGCCACAGCTATCGACATCACTACACTGTGCATCACACACGTACCAAAACATATTACAACAGAAATCCAACTTATATATTATATATAATTACAACACAAAATCGACGAAGGTATGAGATCAATGACCTCTAGTTCTTGGTTTCTGCCGAGTGCTGCTACATTCACTGGGAATATTCATGTGACGATATTACATTATCATATCTGTAATTGGCGTTGACATTGAGACATTGTAGCGGCAGCAAGCCTTTCTCACGGTGCCACATGCAGCGCCTTGTCTCCCGTGGTTAACAGGTGGATTGTACACGTGGAGATGACAACAACAGGTGCTCCTACTGTGCGCGTGGCCTGTATAAGCTCTGTAGAAACGGTTCGTAAGGCTTAGGGAAATTAATGTTGTGTTTTGTTAAGCCACAGCAAGTCAATTTTATGTATGACATGACGCATTCATGTTCGTCTGATAAAAAAAAAAGAAATTTTTTGCCCTCTGACAGTGGTCAACCAATCGGCAGCGAAAATTTTGCGTAATTCATACCCCCCCCCATGCAGGCCCTCAAGTTAGTGCGCTAACGCTAGTTATAATTAGTTATATTTAGAAGGGATATCTTTTTGTGTAATGATTGTATCAGCCAACTTTTCGTGGAATTTGAACGTTCTGTTGCTGATACTGAGATGTCTCTGATTTTGCAGGCAGTCGTTGCTATTCGTAAACGCCAAAAAGCAGTTACTCAAGTTCCGAGTT
>NW_017802591.1:928462-936649 GCF_001625305.1 Branchiostoma belcheri
AGTACTGCTTTTTGGCGTATCGTATTACCTGGATGTCTAACCTTCATCGACGTAGTCGTTGCTAAACTACAGGAGTACAAACCTGGGATTGTGAATTTGCGGTATTATTTGCGACAAGTCGGCACATGCTGGCTTCTGTGGCATTTCGGAGTCGGCACCTCACGCGGGAGTTCCGTGGAGCCTCGGCAGCCTGGATGCCGTCCTCCGTATTTGCCGACTCCCAATTGTTGCTAGCTGCCATGTACATGTACTACGGATGATGGCACCCAGGCTAGAGCATCGGAGGAGGTGACTTTTTAGAACATGTAAAAATCAATGCGTGCGCGGATGTCATCAATGAAATTCAATCAGTGTATGTGGTCTAAATATGTATTTAAAAAATTCAACAAAACTCAGAAGTATCTTGTCTTTTTGCTGTTGATTAGGCCACACCGATTTAATTTTATGGATGACATCCGCCCGCGCATAGATTTTCGAAATGTTCAAAACATTCGGGTGTAGACGAGAGGTTGGACCATAATACTAGGTTTACCATATAGATCACATGTCAGCTCTGATCATCTATCCAGCCTTGGCTGGAAAGATCTGTCTTCACGTCGTCATATGCATCTCCTACAAACTGTACGAAAGTCGATAAACAACCAGTTGCCAGAGTACCTAGACATCTTTAACCGAACCCTAGAAACCCACAACTACTCCACTCGACACAGTATGAACCAGTCCCTGCGACTTCCTAAAGCTAGGTTGGAATGTGGCAAGAAAACCTTTGCTTATCGAGGTGCAGTGAACTCCCACCCAGTGTTAGAACTGCACCGTCGATACAGACGTTCAGAACACTGTATGCTCAAAGTGACCTCTGACTTCCCTCCCTTATTACGACCTGGCATGACCCCGATTACGAGTAATGGATCACGATTATGATTTGTTTTTGGTGTAAATATTGTTGTATTTCCGTGAATATATGTGTCGTACCCAGGGCCACTCTGAAAAGCAGTGCTATGACACTGAGTAGTGCCACCCTGGTAAAAGAATACAGAAATAAATAAAATAAATAAATAAACCATGGTTGGCTGGTGGTTGGTTTGTATTCGGGAGTTGGTCGGGGCGTGGTTGGTAGAAAAATTCACATTAACTCATATTTGATTTGAAAGGCAGGCGTGGCCAAAATCTGATGAGACTGGTGCCGAACTTCAGCCGACCTTGGTCGGGTTGTGTTTGGGAGGAAGTCCTGAATGCGTGAACTTCAGTGTGCGTGTAGGAACATCGTTACCCTGGTTATATTATCTAACATGGCTTTTACTTTAGATTAGTTTAAAGTGGTAGTTTGTGGTACCAGTGCGGGCACACCGTATGAAAGAGGTTTTCATGCAATAGTGTATGTGCAACTTTATGCCCAGTTGAGGACACGATACATGTACACTTTGGGTACTCTTTGCATGCAAACTCCTTTATATATGATATGAATCTTTATTCCGTGTTCTTGCCCAGATGGGCTAAATGCACAAGAGGATATCCAGTATGTAAACATGAGTATTTCATACTGGTACGCTATATTCTAAAGCAAAGTGCTAGGAATCTATACATTACAATAATACTATAAACTGCCTATCATCTACTGTTAGTTGCCCTTTCTTCTCTCTTTTTGAAACATTTTGAAACATAATTACATATAGTTTGTCTGCTGTACATTCGTTCTTGTATGACATCAAGTGTTTAAACATGTCCTGCTTTGACATTTTCTTACATATCTTGTCTAACTGTAAAGTATCGAATAGCTCTTGGCGTTCATCTTTATATAATGTACAGTCAAGTAGAAAGTGTATCTCGTTTTTCAATACATTAACGCTTTCAGAATCTTGTTTGCATATGGAAAATACGAGAGTGCCAGCCTAATGTTTAGTGTGTCAGCGGGTGTAGACACATTTGATACCTCTTTTGTTACTTGCTCCTCAACTATAACAAAGCCTACAATTCACTTTGATATATTCTCCCTCAGTAACTACTGACAGCATAAGGCCACACCAAGTACATTTTATGGATGACGTCCGCGCGCGCATTGATTTTGGCCTGTTCCTAGAAGAAAAAAAAACAAGAAATTCCTCTTCCTGTAACTATGACCAAAGAGTCACGACAGTGCCGCAAATAGGTTTGTACAGACCAAAGCTTATGAAGCATCACGCGGCAAGGCAATCATGATTCCCATTAGGAATTCAGTTTGGTACATGCTGCCACATTTGAAGAAACTTGCTGACCGCTACATCTATCTCCCTAAAGCACAGGACGACAACTGCTGTTCCACCTGATTTATTGCTGTTTTGATGATGAATAAAAGACTTCTTGCTTGTTACACTGTGTCACCTCATTCAATTTGTGTCCTAACATTTGTCGTCTCTTAGTATATTTCTAATCTAGGCATCTTGTTTTTTAGGGCCCTTCTTGTTTTTTTTTCGCCCTCTCGCATTAGATTTAGGGTCTCGAAAGGACGTCATCCATAAAATTTACTTGGTGTGGCCTTGATGTTGGTTTGCTGGTCTACAAACGGTAATGAATTCATTATAACACCACTGAAATTCTATCACCGAAGTTTACCTGTATTGCTGCATTTATCTTTTTATGTATGCCTTTCTGTTTTAAATTTATATTATGATATTGGCGTTTGGTGCCTGAAATAAAGAATTGATCAATAAATACCCATAGGAGTGGTGAAGTACTAGCGCTAGCATTGTTTTCGTTTGTCTGTCCTTATGTCTGTCTGTGTGCCTTTCTCTGTGCGTTTCTAACCCACGTGAAAGGGGTGAAGTCTGCCATCTCTGCCATGTTAATCCTGAAGTCATGACCACACACTACTGTTTTTAAAAAAATCGCATATCATAATAAGCTCAAAGCTTTCTATCATTATAAAAAATGCTTTAAAAACGCTTTTAAAAAATCGCCAGCACCTACATGTATATATGGTGAACCTAACACATAACCTTTGGTATACTGTGGTTTCGGGATCTATCTCAGTCGCTTATATACATATATAGGTCATGTTGATTATATGGATGACATCCTTTGGAAACCCCAAAACTAATGCGAGCGTGCAAATAAAAAAAAGTTTGTAAAAAAAAAGTTGCCATCATTAAGAAATCTACGAATTCATAAAGATTGAACAACTGACAAAACACATGTACACAGAGTTTGGTATGGCTAATAATAAACTCTTCAATTTCATCTTCATTTCTTTTTATTTCTTCCTTTTCTTTGGAATTGATTTTTGCATTCAAGGACATCAGTATCGTTTTCCTTTTTTTTTAATTAACGGCATATATTTGCTCATTTTGTAGCTACTTTGTACGATTTACAGTATGGTCGAAACCTTATTTTTAGAAACGAACGAAAATTAATGCGCGCGCGGATGTCATCCATAATTATAATCCAATCAACATGGCCTTGCTGGTACAAATGAGGGAGCATCGCGAAACAATTAGCATCGCGGTGGAGTACCGACTGTCTCCCCGCACACCGTGCCTAACGTCAGGGGTGCCAAAGAATTCATCAGAATTTTACGGAATACATACGGTCCTTACTAGGAAACACGCGAAGTTTACGGAATACATACGATTCATTACAACTATGTTTCCGCGAAATGGATCGTATGTATTCTGTAAAATTCGTATGTATTCTAGTAATGGATCGTATGTATTCTGTAAAATTCGTATGTTTCTAGTAATGGATCGTATGTATTCTGTAAAATTCGTATGTTTCTAGTAATGGATCGTATGTATTCCGTAAATTTCGCATGTTTCCTAGTAAAGATCGTATGTATGTTTCTGGTAATGGATCGTATGTATTCCGTAAAATCTTTACATAAGCCATGTTTCCTAGTAAGGATCGTATGTATTCCGTGAAATTCGTATGTTTCTAGTAATGGATCGTATGTATTCCGTAAAATTCGTATGTTTCTAGTAATGGATCGTATGTACTCCGTAAATTTCGCATGTTTCCTAGTAAGGGATCGTATGTATTCCGTAAATTTCGCATGTTTCCTACTAAGGATCGTATGAATTCCGTAAAATTCGTATGTTTCCAGTAATGGATCGTATGTATTCTGTAAAATTCGTATGTCTCTAGTAATGGATCGCATGTATTCCGCGTAATGGATCGTATGTATTCCGTAGAATTCGTATGTTTCTAGTAATGGATCGTATGTATTCCGTAAATTTCGCGTGTTTCCTAGTAAGGATCGTATGTATTCCGTAGAATTCTGATGAATTCTCTGTCACCCCTGAACGTGAGCCGCCAGAGAGAGGACATACCTCATCTCCGTACTCACGGCGTCGGTGTGAAGCATTAAATTGGCTGCCACAAGTGACACGCGCGAAATTACGCGTCACACTCGGCACTTCCTCGCTGCATTAGCGGTGAAAATGTCACGTCTACAATAAAGTCAGTTTATGCAGCGAGGACTTAAGGGTCAACCTAATTGCGACCGAACAAATAAAGAGATTTGAATGCAGGGTTTGCTACGCGTTACGTTTTAATGCCTTTTGGCGCGCGCTGTCGAGGGGAACTGATTAAAATTGGCAGGGTAGGACATCAAGACTGCATTATCTTCAATCAAAAAGATATCCCGGGGCACAAGTCTTCCTAATTCATTCCCAAAAGTTCCTTTGGATATAGATAACGATCTCTGTCGATAGTTGTGGTGAATCTTCAAACCCCTGGGCGCATTTTCGTGAGTTCGTACCAGTGACTTCAATGTCATCGGTGCAGGCTAGTGTTCATCCGCTAGACGGCGTTATTTTAAGTGGTGGCCATCCTCAGCCAATACGTTATACCAAAAGCAGCGGCTGAACACAGTTGAAGCGTCGTGTGTTGTATATGGATGCGTCCTAATACTGCGTCAGATCATAGCAAACGAAACATGAAATAGAGCGGAATTAGGGACCTGCTGAAATGTAGCAAAAATGAACTGGAAAATGTCAGCTGTCATCTTCAATGACACATCGAGTTTGTGTTCATTGCTGGGGTTGAGACTGATCGCCCAGGTGTGACATGTGATGTACCGAGTAAGTTGCGGGAAACCCCGGGAGATATTCCGCGCACAGGACGGTCACAGAGCCCGCGGACTTTATTTTTCTTAGCGGTGGCGGATTTGGGCAAAGCCACTCTGCTGCGCCACAGTTCTAGTGGCAGCGTCGAATGAAAATAAATAGGGGACTTACACGACAATCCGGCTGTCCGAAAACAACGAAGATAAGTGGCACACTTGGGAGGGGGGAGTTGTGGGCCTTATCTACAACCTCGTTAGCTGGGGGTTAATTGAAAATCGGAAACCGGCGGAAAAAAAGGAACTTACATGAATGCAGCGGCAAGTCTTGGGCCTGTAGCTTCGACCTGGCAGAATTATCCATGTCAATATGTCGGTATATATACATACTGATGGGTTCGTATCATGGAGCAAGTCATTAGAAGTTAGTGTAGAGGGTATTGTGAAAAGGGAAGGATATTTTACAGCAGTTCGCGAGTGGATAGATTTTGAGTGCAGGTGGCGTAATAATCCTCGCCACTCCCACTATGATATACTCCATCATTTTTATCTATTATTCCAAAGATCATTTTCTCCTGCGTAAGATCGCAGATTATACTATAATATCGCCGCTAGTGTGATGATTTCACATACAAGCCTGCAGTGTTTTTTTACGGTTTGGTGTGTAAATATATATCAGACCGAACGTTTAGATTGGATATTACCATCTATACGATGTAGCAGATACAAGATATTGGCATCTATTGTACCACTCATACCATGTGTTAACAGAAACACGGGTTCGAATGGGTACATTGTACAACTATTTTTCAGACATAATGAATTCTCGATTAGCTCTGCGGGTAAGTTCATTTTCTGTAGTTTTCAAAGTCAGGTTCATAAGCACAAGAGGTATCTGCCGTCCAAAATTCATATTCATGACCCTAGCATGAGATATCAGAACCGGAAGTTCCGCTGCAGGGCCATAACAAGCCACTAGGGGGCTTCAAAAATCTAATGATTTCGAGGTCTCTTCAAGACCTAACTACATGCCAAATAGCAACAATCCAAGCCTTCTTGAGCCACTGTGCACACGCACGCACGCACGCGGTCGCGCGCACACACACACACACACACACACACACACACACACACACACACACACACACACACACACACACACACACACACACACACACACACACACACACACACACACACACACACACACACACACACACACACACACACACACATGCACAAACAAACACACACACACACACACACTCACATACACACACACGCACAACACACACACACACACACAAACAAGACACACACACACACACACAATCACATACATACGCACACACACACACGCACACACATGCACACAAACACTCACACACACACACTCACATACACACACACGCACGAGCTAGCGCGCGCACCCACGCACAAACACGCACGCACACACACAACGTCTTATAGGTGTGTTAACGCTGGAAACACTGCTGTCAGCCATGTTTGTTTACATTCTGGTAGTTCGTGGTGACACCACAAACTGAGTGCGCCTTGTGTGGGCTGTTTTAGGGTTTACCATGACTGTCAGAATTGCGAGATGAATATACAGACACGTTAGATTTATAAAAACGAAACTTACAATCATACTATTTTTTTGAATTAAGATATTTCAATTTTTGTGCAAAAATGTTACATCATACCCCTTTAAATTCGGCAAATTTCCAGATATCAAGGGTTAAATTTCTGCCGAAGGTTTTAAAATATGTTATCCAATTTTTAGGTAGCTTAACTGGAAATATTCTAAATAAGGCAATATGTATGATATTAACAGATACTGAGCCACATTAGCACATTTGCATCAGTATTTCATATTTTGGGCATTTAAAACAGCGTAGAAACAAGCCCCTAGATAAGTCCTCTATTTTCAGGCTGGTACCTTAAAAAATCAGTCCAGGATCCTACTAGTAACTGTTTTACGCCAAAATTTTGGCATTTTTGCTCCTTGAACGTAAATCATCGGGATAGTGTTGTTTCAACTTGTGCATAAGTGACTAGAATATTGACTTTGAAAAATCTGTTTTTGATGCCCTAAAAACTGCACTGTGCACCTTTAACAGTGCAATATGTACTATCGTGACGCTGGTAACGTAGGAACATGCGGCGTTCTTCCCTACAGCGTCTAGTCAAGACAAGAAAACATCAAAGTGAAAACAACAATTTCCGTTCGGCTCACGTCAAGCCTAATCAGCCTCCTGAGTGAGAGGGAAGCACGCGACTCGCCCCTGCCTCGCGCAGCATGGAGAAATTAAGTTAATAAATGAATGAAATGTACAGAGAGAAAACCGCATCTACCCAATAACACGGCGAGGCTTTTCGGCAATTACTTTCCAGCATACCCCCGTGGTCTCTCCCATCTTATTATGTTCGGAGTTATTAGAAAAATGAAGAAAGACCGCGCAGGATATTATTTTGCCGCGTCACGCGTTTGATGTCAAAATTAATGAAATATTGCACAAAAGCGTCGCTACGTCACACCCTTGTGGCTCGAACTTATTTCATCAAGCTTCTGACATTTGATATACGTTGTGCGGGAATCAAATAAGCAAGGCAGACATCGCTGCAAAAAAACTACATAGCCGACTGATTGGTCGAAGTCCCTCCGGCAATGTATTTGATGTTCTGTTAGATGTTTAATATGGCTTTTCCATGATGCATGCGTGGGGCGCACGATCACAACATGTGGTGATTTTTTTTCTCAAAAACAAAGAAACTACCCGCGGATGTTGCAAATCGTTCTGATTACTGGCAATCTTAGAATACTGTCTGGAAATAACCTGTGATGCTGCCGGCTTATTTTTTTGCTCAAAATAGGAACGACTAATCAAAAAACCGGTCGCTGCGCGTAGATTTTAACTGTCCATAGCTGCTACGCCCCATCCCCGTTCTCTCAGCCAACAGTTAAGCAACACTTGGCTAGGCACGGGAGGAGCAGTAGTCTGAGCCCCGGGCAGACATGTTTTAATGATCGGTGTAGCCCGTGGAGTGATAGTCCGATCCCCACTCTTTGATTAGCTGTGGGATAAGACTCTGACCTCACACTCCGCGCACAAGTAATAAAACGTTTAAAAGGCAGAATGATGTTTTGATTGATA
>NW_017802591.1:936669-968028 GCF_001625305.1 Branchiostoma belcheri
GTGTGCCTTGAGGGGCCAGCTATGAAGAATGTCACTGAGAGGAGATAAGATGGACTATGTGTCACCACCGCGCAATAATAACTCGCCAAGATTCGGACTTTAAGACAAAAATCGTTACGTCGCAAAGTCCGTCCGGGGACGCTGCGAAGCGGAAAGGAAATTAGATATTATCACACATCTTTCTGGGACTTACGCAGCGAGCGACACGACAAGGGACCGTACCTCAGCTAGTGTATATGCGTATATTGCTTTTCTAACGTGTACGTCCGTTACAATGTGAGGATTATCTATCCAGAAAGTTCTGAGTAAGCCTTGGGGCGGGCGGGTTTACTTTTCTCGGGAGGGGGGCTCTGAGAGCAACTGGTGGATATAACTGCTGCTGACTGCCATTTATTCCAAACTCACCCGGTACTACACGAGATAGCACAAATGTGGCTTCTCTCTTTGTCTCTCTCTTTCTGTCTGTCTGTATGTCTCTATAATTATTTGCACGCATGTGTATGTGTGTGATTGTGCGTGTATGTGTCTACAATGATTATAATGTACAAGAAGTGGGTAAATTCGTCTTCCATTGCCTAAAAAGAAGAAGCCAAACCCAGTAAAACTAGTACCATGCATGTTGTAGAATATAGTATAATGCTAGACGTACATATAGTCTCACATACCACTGTATTTTCTTTCTTCGTGTTGTTTGTAACTGCAATTAGCCCTCGGGCAAGTATTTGCAATAAACTTTCTATTGTTCATATATGTATGTGCGTGAGTGTATGTGTATATCTTCGCATCTGTATCTCTTTCTGTCTTGTTTGTGTGTGCAGTGTGTAGCCTAGTGTGGTGTCACAGTGCATGTGTGTGTGTGTGTGTGTGTGTGTGTGTGTGTGTGTATGTGCACGTGTGTTGTATACAAATGTATGTGTCACAGTTCATGTGTGTGTACGTGTGTGTGTGTGCACGTGTGTCACAGTGCATGTGTGTGTGTGTGAGTGAGTGTGTATGTATGTGTGTGTGCGCGCGCGTGTGTGCATGTGTGTGAGTGTACGTGTACGCGCGTGTGTGTGCACGTGTGTTGTATGTGTCACAGTTCATGTGTGTATGTGTGTGTGTTGTGCGCGCGCGCGTGTGGTTGTGTGCGTGTGTACGTGTGTGCTTGTGCACGTGTGTTGTATGTGTGTCACAGTTCATGTGTGTGTGTGTGCTGTGCGCGCGCGCGTGTGGCTGTGTGCGTGTGTACGTGTGCGCGTGTGCACGTGTGTTGTATGTGTCACAGTGCATGTGTGTGTGTGTGAGTGCGTATGTGTGCGCGCACGCGTATGTGTATATATGTGTGTCAAAATATGTGCATACGTGTGTGTGCGCGCGCGTGTGTGTTTGTGAGTTAAAATGAGATTTGTAATGAACCACATGGATAACTAGTTACTGTCTTATCGGGCTTCTACTGTCATACTTGCGGCATTTGAAGGTTACGTGAAGGTGAACATCGTTAAACATAAAGTATGCAAATCAGGGTCTCATTTACATAATTGATGAGGAAATGCTAGAATAATCTTCTGTCATTGGACAATCCCTGTTATTTGGGTAGAAAATATGACCAAGTGTTGTCATGTATGCAAATTAGGACCTTACTTAGCATAATGCAAACGTGTTGAAAATGCTTTAAGCTTAGTCAAGAAATTTATTAGAATTTTCGGTCCCGAAAACTTAACCTTTTTGGCGAATGCAAGAAACACATATTCTGGAGTATGGTGTCGCATTTACAATCCATGAAAAAAACCACAACGGCCGCGGCCGGTATGCATATCTTCCAGAGGTCTGCAAACCAGCAAGGGTGCCTCTTGTCTTTCCTCACTCCGGTCCAAAATAACAAGACAGTGTTTAATTGGGTACCAGCTTGAGAGCCACGGGGTCAGACTACTGAAATGTTGGGACCGTGGATTCTTCTCTGGTGGCCCCTGGTATGTGGGATGTCGGCGGGCAAGACGGCTTCCATCCCCGCTCTCAGTAATGATTGTGTCGAAACATGTTGTTGCAGCTGAAAGGTTTCAACACTCCCGTGACAGGTGGTCTAGGAGAGACGGAGGTGTTTGGACATGAGACCCTCAGTCTTCCAAACACCCGTGTATCATAGTGTGCTCCTAAGGACAAACCATAGTCAAGTCAAAGTTTATTGCACAACAAGTGTAGCGGGTACAATGTATGGAAAATAATAATATTCCTAGCTGGTATGGGTCTATTAAAATTCTACATATAGGTTCAACGGGTACTATGTCTGGCAGGATGTTGAATAGAACTACTGACTAAGAACAACTAAGTACACCTCTACAAGTACGTGCTAGGCTACGCCATACTACATTTATAAAGTGCACAATAGAAAGTTTATTGCAAATACATGCACGAGGGCTAATTGCAGTTACAAACAACATAAGAAAGAAAATACAGTGGTATGTGAGACTATATCTACGTCTAGCATTATACTATATTCTACAACATGCATGGTACTAGTTTTACTGGGTTTGGCTTCTTCTTTTTAGGCAATGAGCAGTTGTATATATACTACACAGGTTCTTCGAGTACTATACTTCACAGAGTGTCGACTTAAATAGTTGACAGCACATCACACTTTCCTTTTTGGATAAATGTCTGTTCAACACACAGATTCCGTTATTAGCAACTGACGAAAAGTAGTGGATGCTACTTGAAACGTTTGACAGTTTTTAAAGTGTACCCAATTGCTTGAGTAACTGTTTTCTTG
The DNA here is from genome assembly GCF_001625305.1 of Branchiostoma belcheri. NCBI lineage: Eukaryota > Metazoa > Chordata > Leptocardii > Amphioxiformes > Branchiostomatidae > Branchiostoma > Branchiostoma belcheri. The sequence goes on from NW_017802591.1 coordinate 939,419, forward strand.
TACGTGTATCTCATCATTACCTGGATGTCTCCTTTTTATCGACGTATCATATACGTCTTTATTTGACAAACTACAGCACACCTCGCATCGACTGTTTTGGCGGGAAAATGGTGCAGGTGCAACGTCTTGTCGTCTGACCTCAGAAACTCTGACCGGGAGAACGCTATCCCAGCTGCCGTGTAGATACGCCGCCAGGGACGAGAAACAGTAACCATATTTCCCTCTCGGTTCTCCTCTCACTCCGGACGTCACCGCCCCCAAAAAGGTCAAATTCTCGTGCTTCAGTGTCAAGTCCGGTTTCCTCTGGTTCTGTAACGAGGATACCATGCAGTATGAAGCACACAACTCACTGTACATTTCATAGACAGAGCTGGCAAGAAGTGTTCAACATAGAAGGTAAGGCTTTATCAATGTGCTTACTATGTAGTCTCCACCGCAGTAAAATTTTAGCCAAATAGTGAGAATAATTGGCCAGGGGAGTTAAGCCACCGGAGAGTATATTTGCTTCCAAGGTGAAAGTAACCCTCCCGCGGACTGACTCTTCTGACCAACTATTCCCTTTTTGGCCGAATTCTACGATCCGTACCCCGGTAGGAAGGCCTGGTGGAGACTACCCACGTTCGCTGTACGACATCAGCAAATTGTGGGTATTCCTGGGGCTGTCGTGATGTGTCGTATAACGTTCGCTGTCTTGTGGCGGCCTTGTACGGTTGTACAGTTGAATGTGGCTGTGCAGCTTTAGTCAAGACACGTGTCTTGACTAAAGCTACTATGATGTGTTCAGCTTCAATTGTGTGAAGCCTAGCATTTGTTAGCCTGCTTTTCAGGCGTTCCTGGAGCGGTCGGCATTCAAGTTTGGGGGGAGGGGGGGTGCATTTGCAACTTGTACAATTATCTGCAACAAACGTAGATCGCAAGCATTAGAAGCTCTGACCGTCAAACCTAGGGATGGCATTCTTTTAATGTGTGTGATCTACGTTTGATGGAATATTTTTTGTATCGCCCACAATGGTTAGCTGTGTCCCGTTTTGTAGATGACTCCAGCCCGCCAGGCAGTTTTACCGGTACCATTCCTCATCTATATACGTTAATAACGTTATATTGTTGTCCCTGCACGATACGTCAATAACACTGATACCACAGACTTACCCCGCCATGTACATGGTTTGTGATGTGGGTTATACCGTCCGTGTGGGCCCGGGCATTCACTTTTATAGCAACAGGTCGACTCACACGGTCGCCTGGGTACCATCTCCCGTAGCCTGGATGCCAGACAACGCATACACCGCACGATACTCCCTTCAGCTGGGTAAATATAAGTTAGCGTCTACCAGGCTTCGGGAGGAGGCTGGAAGGGTAGAAATTGGCCAAATAGAGAGATATAACATGCCCGGGGAGTTGGTCCGCTAGAGTACAGTTTGACACTTCCGGGAGTGGACCAACTCCCCCGGCATGTTATCTCTCTATTTGCCCAATTTCTACTCTTCCAGCCGCCTCCCGAAGCCTGGTAGAGGCTAGGGGTATGCCCCGATCCCAGAGTTGGCTCCCAGGGTCTAATTGAGGAGCTAGCCTGTATACTGGCCCTGGTAACAGTCTGGCACCCAGGCTAACCCTGGAGCCGAGAAGCTAGCTTGTATGCTACCCCTGGAAACAGTCTGACACCCAGGCTAGCCCTGGAGTCGAGAAGCTAGCCAGTATACTGACCCTGGCAACAGTCTGACACCCAGGCTAACCCTGGAGCCGAGAAGCTAGCCAGTATACTGACCCTGGCAACAGTCTGGCACCCAGGCTAACCCTGGAGCTGAGGAGCTAGTCTGTGTACTGTCCCTGGAAACAGTCTGGCACCCAGGCTAGCCCTGGAGCTGCGGAGCTAGTCTGTATACTGTCCCTGGAAACAGTCTGACACCCAGGCTAACCCTGGAGCTGAGGAGCTAGTCTGTGTACTGTCCCTGGAAACAGTCTGGCACCCAGGCTAGCCCTGGAGCTGCGGAGCTAGCTTGTATGCTACCCCTGGAAACAGTCTGACACCCAGGCTAACCCTGGACCAAGAAACTAGCCTGTATACTGACCCTGGCAACAGTCTGGCACCCAGGCTAACCCTGGAGCAGAGGCGCTAGCCTGTATACTGGCCCTGGAAACAGTCTGGTACCCAGGCTAACTCTGGAGCCGACGAGCTAGCCTGTATACGGACCCTGAAACTGTGACAGTCTGGCACCCAGACTATAGCCCTGGACCCGAGACGCTAGCCTGTATACTGGCCCTGGCAACAGTCTGGCACCCAGGCTAACCCTGGACCCGAGACGCTAGCCTGTATACTGGCCCTGGAAACAGTCTGGCACCCAGACTAACCCTGGAGCGGAGGAGCTAGTCTGTGTACTGTCCCTAGAAACAGTCTGGCACCCAGGCTAACCCTGGACCTGAGGAGCTAGTCTGTGTACTGTCCCTAGAAACAGTCTGGCACCCAGGCTAGCCCTGGAGCTGAGGAGCTAGTCTGTGTACTGTCCCCGGAAACAGTCTGGCACCCAGGCTAACCCTGCTGGACCCGAGGAGCTAGCCTCTATACCGGCCCTGACATAAGTCTGGCACCCAGTTAGTTTTCTTGGGGGCATGTTGGCCCTGGAGACAGGTAACTGGTCTCTGTAGACCCGCGGGAAACGGCCTGGCACCCAGGCTACAACCTTGTGGTTACCGGCTCTTCAGCTGCTAGAGTGATCAAACCCACACAAATTAGTCCGCAGTAGGTAAATTTTATGGATGACATCCTCTGCAGACTCCAAATCTAATGCGATAGGGCAAATTTGCATATATTTGCATATATTGCGCTAGGTTTACTGCCAACTATTACAACATCCATTTTTGACTGAAAAAAAAAACTTGAAAATTAAAACGTTTCAATCATTGTACAAATGGTTTTGACTAACATGGTAACAGTGTAACAGTGGTAACATATAAAAGGAATGAAATAATCACTTTTTCAAAGTAAAAGACAAAACAATAAATCAGAGCCTTGTCTTGTCTCCCCTCTTTATACTTATCTGCTATTCACGTTCCGGCGAGGCAAAACATGCCATTTTACCCATTTTCGGCATGTTGACCACTTTCAGAGGGCAAGGACTTTTTTTTCCAAAATCAGACGAAAATCAATGCGCGCGCTGATGTCATCCATAAAATTACTTGCTGCGCCCTAACACAAAGCGCTATCTACCACCCAAAAATGAAGACCGTAGCATGTCCTGGACAAAGGATACAAAACCCGGAAGTTCTTCTGCAGTACCAAGGTCAGCTATCAGGAGGTCCATATTTGACCTTGACCTTCGTCTTATCATTATATCATATTGTAGTGACATTGAGATCAGAAACCTCTTACCTCTGTTATTGTATGTAATCAATTTATGAAAATATGGTCTTAATTAGCATAATATATGCCTGTGGATAGTTTAACTCCCTCCACCCAAATTACATACTTCACTAGTGTGAAAATCTCACTCTTACAACATTTCCTAATTAATCATGCAAATCATGTCAGCATTTATATAAACAATTCATGCTTATGCTAACCTTAGATTATCCAACTATTCCATTTGATTCTTCTATACCTCGTACAAGTTTGGGATGTCAGTATATATCATATCCTGAAACGATAGTCATTAGCCTCTACCAGGCTTCAGGAAGCGGCTGGAAAGAGTAAAAATTGCCCAAACAGGAAGATAACATGTCAGGGGAGTTGGTCCACTGAAGTTGAGCTGCAAACTGTACTCATTTTAATATCGGACCAACTCTCCTGGCGTATAACTTTTAATATCTGTCTATAAGCCGGTTTCTACTCTTTCCTGCCGCTTCTGAAGCCTGGACGAGGCTACACAGTAATAGATTGTACCACGTGACCATGCTACATGTATCCATGTTTGTCCTGTAATGACCTAGTCACAATCACCATGAAGAGAAGATATGTAAAGTCCTGATGTTTGCGCACTAATTCTTCTGAACGCTTTGCCACATCATGCATTGAGAACAAGGAAAGTGATGAATTTAGGCTGGGATGAACAATTTATCATGCAACAAATAGCCTCTATAAGGCATCAGATAAGTTTGGGAAGAGGAGAAATTGGCCAAATAGCCAATTAGTGCGCTAAAGGAGTACAGTTACTGCTCCAGAATGTACCCTTTCAGCGGACCAACTCCCCTGGCATATCATCTCTTTGTTTGGCCGATTTCTGTTCTTTCCAGCCGCTTCTGAAGCCTGGTAGAGGCTAGCATCAAAGGCCCCTGTTTCGTATTTTGTAGGTTTTTGACGCCAAACAGTTAATATTTAACTATGCCTAAAGTTTCCATTCATTTATAACAACTTGAGAACCATTTTCTTTCTTTTTTTTAAATCCTATCACATTTCGAGCGACAAAAAGACGAGTAGTTCATTGTGTGTTGACTCTAGTCTCAACTACTCCCTAGCCTGGGTACCATCCTACTTGTATGCCGGGGCTCCCACACTCGCTTCCCTAACAATGCTTGTTAGGGAAGTGAGTGTGGGAGCCCCGGCATACAAGTAGGATGGTACCCAGGCTACTACTCCCGACCAAAACATTTGAAAACAGATCTCTGGTTTTCAACAGGTTCATACGATGCAACTTTTATACTGTGGATATCACTAAATAAATTATGATGAGGTAACATTAGATTCAAATTCAATATTTAAAAGAAAAGATTTTTTGATCACTCTACAATAAGGCCTTCAAAATATTTCTGAAGTATCATGGTGTGAATACTCCTACTCTACAAGCAGAGTAAGGTTTGGGATTATTTTTTTGTGTGTTGTTAGGCTTTTTTATTGTTTTTTTTTTTTTTGCACTGGTATGTTTTTTTACGCCAATATTGAAACAAGAGTTCCACGATCTCATACCTTCGCCAAAAGATGTTAACCCTTGCGGGTGACGAATTCTACAATTTTAATCCTTGATTTTGTAAATAAGACCCTCATTTGCATGGATTATATCAGTTGATCATATTCTCCACCCAATGACAGCCTTATCATAACAAAAAGGCTATTATAGCACTTCCTCATAAATTATGCAAATGAGGTCATGATTTGAATAAATTATGTTTATTAATGTTCACCTTCACTTAACTTCCAAATGTGGCAAGTATGAAATTCGGGGTGCAGCAGTTACAACTATGGAATTATAAGAATTTGCCATTAATTATGCAAATTAGGTCCTCATTTACATAATCTATATCCTCAGATGTTTTTCTCGATCTCAAGTAGATGTCACAACTGTTTCATAGTTCTATTATCGAACAAATCAGATTTATAGAATTTCCTCATTAATTATGCCAAATTAGCTCCTGATTTGCATAATTGCCATCTGATTATGTCAAGCATCACTTCAACTACCTACATACCAAAAATCACGACAATACGTCAACCGGTTCTTGAGTTATCGTCCTTCAATTTTTTTTCAACAAATGCTCCTGCAGTTCCAGAACAAGGCGCTAGGGGACCCAAACTCATGTCACTTCTTCCCTACCCCAAGAGTTATCTACCAACTAAAATTCGTGACCCTAGCATGTCCAGAACATGAGATATCAAAACCGGAAGTTCAGCTGCAGTACCTAGGAAAGCCGCCAGGGGGCCCAAAATCTAATCATTTCTAGGTCTCATGAAGACCTACCCACCTACCAAGTTTCATTCCAATCCATCCACTGCTTCTCGAGTTATCTTGCTAAACCACACACACACAAACACACCCACAGACAAACGCTACTGAAAACATAACCTTCTTGGCGAAGGTAATAATCCCCCAAATACCACTGCAAAAAAAGAAAGCCCGATAAAAAAGCCTAGAACACGTAAAAAAAGCCAAAACCCAAACCTCTGCTTGGAGAGTAAATATTCCCCGTTGATTTTCGGGTTTTACTGTTTTAAATTAACTTAATGTCAATGCTGAGTTTTGGCATGTTCTATAACACCACACTCGTGTTTAGTACTTCAACACTGCCCGGCATTCATTGAGTGTTCAAAGTGTTGTAAATGAGAGCAGACGTTGAAAGGGGGAAGCCATCGGCGGCTGAAAAGTTGTGCAAACCTCATTAGAAATTTGGTGGGAAACATCATTACGGTAATGGCTGGCCCCGATTCATGAGTTAGCCAAGTTCATTAAGCACAGCGGGACTAATGGTGTTCTGTAAACGTGGGAACGCGCTAGGAACAACGCAGTCACGTCTCTAACGCAACAGCGGCCCATTCACTGACACAATGCGTCCTCTGTGGATTCATTAAAGCCTTCATTAATGCATATTCGCTGACTTTTGTGACAGAACAAGGGCATTGTCACCATTATAGTTAATTAATGTGAAGTTAGCCATGCAATTACGTTTCACCCCCGAGTTTGCGGGTCCTCCCCCATCAAAATTCCTGCAGCGTTGCCAGCAAACATCGAATGTTTCGGCCCGGAAGGACAGCCGAATCTGTCCAACATATGTTGTACGCACGCTGGTGTTTTCCTAATCTGGTGCGGAGGGAATAGAGTCTTATAAGTTTTCTGCACACCGACGCAATATTTACAGGGAAGGCCTGACGAGAAGTAATAATGTAGCAGCGTCCTGACAATAGAGCCTATGGGGACTTGGCATTCCTTCCCATGGAAAATATGGCGACCAGGTTTTCCCAGAGCCCCTGCAAGATACAATTTATCACGCCGGACAGATAAATTGAATCAAATTGTTGGCGTATGCAGGACTTTTGAGGGATGGGAATTAATAATCGTCTGACAAACGAAAATATATCGGCAACCCTCTCAATTAACCTCTGAAGAAGAGGCTGGGTGTGCCTGTGCTATCGTTTTTCTGGAACAGTGTTTGCAAAGAACACAGTGATCCATCAACCCTGGCGCCCCTTGCGCGCTAGGAGAATGATAGCGCGCGTTTGTGTGAAAGAGCGGTGAGAGAAATGTCGTCCCAAAGTAGCTCCGTCTGTAGGGCAGGGGGGGAAATGTCGTCTGACAAGCCTCGGGGACGAAACCACTCTCCTTCACGGGGGAAATTGGGGTCTCTCCGGGTGTACGGCTCCGGCAACATTTTAATTACACAGTTTCTTTTTAACAAATCCAAGGACAAGTGTTTTCATTAATTGGTTCCGCTGAGAAAGGTTAGAGGGCGAGCGACTGGGGGCTAGTGGACCGTGGGTTTAATCTGCTAAATGCCAGCCGGTCTCACCTGTTCACAGAGTGGGGAGGTCTCGCTGGTGACTCGGCCTCTTTTTCCCGCCAAGCTCATTTCTCTTCCCGACAGCGGGATGCTTTATCGCGATTAACTGCAAACGAGCTTCACATTTTGCCGAGCCCGAAACCATGTGTAGTCCGCCCCCTTTTGTCCAATTAAGATCGCATCATCTCTTTTATCCGCCAGTGCAGGCCTGTAATTTTCTGCGCCCGGTCTTACCCGGCGCGCTCTTAATATTATTGGTTTCATTTCAGGGTAATTTCCTAATCAATATTTACAATCGACGGTAATGATGCAATTAAGAGAATGTGCTTCTCTTACCATTTCGCCTGACACTTGCTTGACATCCTACTGACAGCATGCACACGCATGGCTGGGGTTGATATAGAGAAGGTTTAGTGCAACAGAAAGCCTCATAAATAAATCAAAATGAGCCCCCTTCACTCTCTCAAGTGCAGTGATGGAGGGCGGCCGATTTTCCGGCGGCGTCCCATTACAAAAACCGGGCAAGAGATCGCAACTAGTGGCGGCTCTCCCTCGCCAAGCGACCCGATTGTCGGGGGATGTATTAAGTAATTACATCGTAATGGCTATATTGTTGTCTTGTCACTTTCTATGGCGCGGGCAAATCGCTCCTCTCCTTTCATTATCCTTGAATCGCGCAGAGATCTCATTCACTATGCATCAGCGCAGCCCTTTCCCATTGATCTTTGAAATTGGAGGGGAAGAAAAAGGACCTGAAATCGGATTTCGAGCGAAACCTCAATTAGGGATATTACTTCATAATGAAAAGTTAATTGCTATATTATGTTGCAGGAAATTTCATTCTATCTAGCTTCGGCCATGCTTCTAATAAAGCCCCGGCCGGGAACGGTTCTGCCAAAATAGTTCCATTAAAGTCTAATGGAAAATATTACAAACTGAATCTCTCGGAGAGTACGTTAATGGACGCGATACAAAGGCAACTCCCCGGGCGGCGATATTGTTATCAATCGCCGGGAGAATTGGACTCCTTCTCACCCTCTCTTACAACGAGGCGACTTCATGCCTGGGAGAAAGGCGGCCCGAGCGACCCTGTATTCCCGCTCGCGAGGTCTCTACCAAAACTGTATCAGCGAATATTACTTTCATGCTTATTACCCACCGCAATAACAGGGAAATGAATATGAATATTGTTCATTTCATGTTCATTTTCAGCTACAAGGAGTGGGATGAAAGGGGACGTTTATTATTATCAGGGAGCGGTGGCATTTTGGGCCTGCTCCGCTACCGTGAATTCCGACAGGACCTCGCCTCGAACTTTTCGCATCTGAAGTTCGCTTGTAGTTTAATTGGATTTCAGCTGCCCATAGGTTTCAACCGTATATTAATTTTCCGAAGCTCGCAGCTGCTACGAACGTGTAATACCCTCTGTTTGTTTTCTTTGACATTTGGTTAATTGCATTCATCCGAGGGCGATTGTGGCGAATAATGAACCCTTCCCAGATCCTCGGGATTATGCTGATAATTGCTTCTTTTCTAAGCATCAATCAGAAGACGAGAGCGATATAGAATCGCCCCTCTGGCATCGTAGCCCATTCAGAGCGTGGCCCACGCCGCTTATATGTTCTTTGGGAGCATGTAATGGAGAAAGTTAGTAATTAGCCGCAGGAATTTATCAATACTTAAACAGCTTTTTGATGAAAGACGTGGGGCGAGGGAACGGGAAGTAGGGACGGCGCATTCTGGTGCTGGCGGGGGGAGGGGAGCCGCCTGATCGCAGCTGTTTCCTCACCGATTTTATGACCAAATATTGAAATCAAATAAATGCGGCTCAGCTACGGGGAGAGAATAATTACATGACATCACGTGGCCATCGATTCTCTGCTCAATTATAAGCTCTCGCGTCAGAGGAAGGCCGCGGAAGTATTTGGCCTGGTAGCACGGGAAGTAGCTGCATGTTCGAGTGGTATTTGTTCGATCAAAGAACCTATTGTAGCCCAGAGTTTTTGCATGTGATCCGCCGTGCAAAGCGTGTTCATTAGTACGCGGTTATCTGATTCGCCCGATGGTAATCATTAGCTGCCCATTCATTGGCATCGCCGACTGCTTGATCTGTGTATTTGACATTTGAAATTGCTAAGTTGTTTGGTCAAACACGGAGCGGGGTAATTTCGGTGTGTCTCCGGCGGTGGGCCGTTCAGAAGGCTGTCAAACACACCAGCGTGACGGTCGAACAGGCGGGCTCGCCCGATAAGGCGCTCTCCTCACGCACGTTCTCGGGATAACGGGGCCGCCAGACGTGCCGACTGAGAAACCCATGATCGCCGAGAGCAAGAAGGCGGCGGGCATGGAGCAACAGCCGGGCGGCTTCGAGAGCAGTAAGTGCCGACAATGTGTTTCCCCCGGCCCCACATATGACGCTTCCCGCAAGCCTGTATGTCAAACTTTACACTCCAGGGCGTGCTGTATATTATGTCCCTCATTGGCACCAAGGTGTTGATGGTATCTTGGCAGGTAGGGCGTTATTATGGCCATTTTCACTCCTGTGTGGGAGTTGTTGATGAACTGTTTTATAGTGGCACGCCGTGTGTGTGTATAGTGTGTGTGTATATGCATGTGTGTGTGTATGTGAGGAGGGGGGCTGTGTTCGTGACGTGATATTAGCGGGAAGAACGTGTGCGAGTGGCGGGTGCTTACGGTGTGTGTACTCCCGTGTGTTGCTTATAGGTCAGCGGCCCGCTGTGGTGCCTTCTCGGGGAGGGGGCGGACCCATGACCGACAACGGCTCCGTCAAGAAGTGCGCCGGCTGCGGCGGCAAAATCGGCGACCGGTTCCTGCTGCACGCCCTGGACCGCTACTGGCATGTGGCGTGTCTGAAGTGCTCGTGCTGCCAGGCCCAGCTCGGAGACCTCGGCAGCTCCTGCTTCTCTAAGGCCGGCATGATCCTGTGCAAGACCGACTACATACGGTAGGTAGTCCGCTGGGTTAATAATGGTTTTGGAGGGGTCATAATTTGCCAGCTACGAACGTGTTGTAGAGCGCGATAAGGCACGCACAAACACACCCCGGCTGCCCGCTTGTTTATAAAGGACAGCCCGCTACACTGATCATGATGCATGGCGGACGAGGGTGCTCGGCAAGCATGAAGGATATTCACTGCATGATGAGTGCCTTCCGTAATTCGCCCTGCCAGCCGTTGTGATCCCTCAACACTCAGAAAAATTACGCCGCTCACCGCCACTTTTGAGTGTCAACCCAAGCCCCAAATGGGACTCTCTCCGATTCACATATGTGTCGAGGCTTTCAAGCAAGGCATGTAGAAACACATCTAGTCCATATCCCATTTCCCTGGCCCTAATGCGAGCAGGCAAAGTCTCCCGCACCAATCAACCTTAGCGGGGAAATGGGAGATAAATTAAATAAATCTTGTTTCCAGTAATGAGGAGAAATGGCGGGGTATGCATTTACGTGGTTGTGCAAGTTAAAATGTACATTAACCTGGGTAATATTCCCACACATAATAATTGCCCCCGAGTTATGGGCATGGGATTGATGTACTTTCCATTATATCTCATGAAATGAGTACACGTATCTTTGATCATTTTAATCTGAGGGAAGAAAGAGAGTCTAATGGTTCGTGGAGTAATTGGAGTGAAGTGGGCCAAATTACACCCATTACGGATATGAAAGTGGCTGCGCCCTTGTGGACGAATTTTTGCCGTGGTGTTTTCTCTCCAGACGCGGCTTGAGAGACAATCCGCAATGAAAGGTCCCTTGGTCTTCTGCGGATTCGCCCTTCTTTAGACCTCCATCAAAGTGTATCTAAGTGCAGCGTTACATTTCCATTCGGCTCGATGGTTGACATTCAGAGCTAAGCGAGGGAAATACTCCTGAGCCTACGTGGCGCATCCTCTAAGTGCTGGGCCTGAATCGGTGGAAGCAAATATGCGTCACATTTCACTCAATCGATGGTACAACTTCAAAGTATGGTGACCCTCCGCGGTGGTTTACATTCACAGAGGAGGGCATCCTCTTACCGCGGGTCCCAGGCCTTTTAAAGGCTCTTAAACTATAACTTTTATAGGAAGGTCATTACCATCGACCTTTCTCCCTCTTGCCCAAGTTTTACATTTAAGCAATATAGCTTTTAAAAACAGGAGATCCGCCTTGCATGATAGCGGCCCAAAAGTGCACTTCAGTTGCCTGTGTTATTTATCCTGCTCTCTATGGCACTTAGCCTAATGCAAACTCTTATTCTGCCCCGCTTCTCATAGATACATTTCCTTCTCCATTTTGCTACATTCACTGTCTGCTGCTTTTAGTGGGCTGGAAATTAACAGCGGGAACTCGGAGCTTTCACCGAGTTGGAGAGAGGCCCTCCTACAACNCTTTTAAAAGTCTTAAGGTTGGCGGCTGAGCTCGGGCTTTTTGCGCCATAACGGCTTTTAAAACTGAGAGAGCAGGAGAACGTGCTTTTAGAGGAAAGGAATCTTAAGGTCCTGGGTAAGTGCACCTCAATGCACGCTGTACTTAAAAGCTGGGTTTTACGTCCCATCCATTTGGCAGCCCGTTCTCTAAGTGCCTGACAGAATAAGGGGGGGCTGACTGATACAAGCCATCACGGCATGTCCCTCTTTATACATCTAAATCAGCTGAAACTACAGGCCCACAGTACCTGCAGATATGATTGCCAAGCCTGGTTGGAGAGAAGCAAATCTTAAACTCTCCGTTCCCACACTGATACATGGAAGGGAGAGTGTTTGGGAGATGAATTATTTCCTTACATTGTCCTTTTACACTAGTCTATCAGCCCAGAAAGAAGACGAAAATGTGTTGTATTTGTAGGTGTATAAATTGTTGGTACAGCAGTACACTAGATTACAACATGGTCAGATGGCGAACAGCTTGCCCTGATTCCACACAGCGGCTGAGAAACACGTGTGAAAACTAATGTGAATTAATTTACCAAGCCGAAAAAAACAATGGATTATCTCTATGTGTTTTGTCCACCCCCCTAGGTGTACAAACATGGCACGCCGTGGCTCTGGCTGCTTCGGGAGGTCACTAAGGCCCCGTTCATGATTGCATATCTGTTGCGAATCAATTCGATTTAAAAAAAATAAATCGATTCATTTAGGAACATGAACGCTCCAAACCGGTTCCGTTGCGATTTATTCTGAACCACCTCGCGAGGTGGTCTGAAACGATACGATACGATTCGCATTCGTAGAATTGTAATCATGAACGCGCGGATGCGAATCGTTCCGGTTCGACTCTGTACTCCCGGGTACGTGGGGGCCACGGTCGGTCATAGTTTGCGGCGCAGTGGCTTGTACTGCCGAAAATTCTACTTGAATCGTACAATCTTGACATCGAGTTCTAATTACTGGTCGACTGAGGAAACGGGACTTCGAATTCCGATATTGACTTGGGTAAATCAGGAGATCCAGAGGAAACTGGATGGTGTATACTAGAACCTACCCTGGGCGTGAGGGCGAGTGGTAGCCCAACGGGGACGTTGGGGCGGCGGACCGTGGGGGTTTTGCGCCAGATGCGTCCGGGGCACAGCCTATGCCATGGGGAGGGCATGAGTCGGGAACGAGCGACCACTCGCCTGAAACAGGCGTAAACTCTCCGCCTTACGAGCCGGGTTCTCAGGAAATATTCAAAGAAATTGTGATATACATATGAAATGCAAGTCAATTCGAGGTGTGAAACCGTTTCCAGTGTGGGTTCAAGTTTTGAATCATGGACGCAAAAATGGCCAAAAATATATTCCGTTTCGATTCGGATCGTGGCCAAACCGGAACACATTTCAATCATGAACGAGGCCTAACTAATGCCGCCTCAGTGTTTACCACGCTTTTAGGCTTTATCTCTGACAAACTTTCCGCGAATAGACTTACCAAAACAGGAAAGGGCATTCACAATAATTAACTGTACAAGAACGACAGAAAATATTTTAATTTCGTCTCGTTGCAGTGAAGTATTATAAACACACCTCTGGTTTAGTCCTTGCAATAACACATTCTTGTTTCTCGAAACTTTCTGCATTTTTACTTGCGTACAAAAGGCTTTCTTCTAGTTGTAGTGAACTAAAGTCTGTTTTAGTCGCAACAAGTTACAATGACACTTTCTTTTTTTTCTTCCTTTTTACTTACATACGAATGACTTAGCCAAAAAACGACAGAAAACCTTACAATAACTTCTAGTACTAGTGAACTAACCTGTTTTATTCGTTACAATGACACTTTCTTGTTTCTGTATTTTTTTTAGTTACGTACGAATGACTCAGACTTGTCAGAGTAAAGTTCTCCTGAAACATGAAGTCATTTGTGTACAGTTTAGGCGAACATTAAGATGTCAGCAGTGGCAGGTCGCAGGACGAGGATAGAGATAAACATAACATTTCCTGTTAGCAGCAGAGTTAACCTGGCTGCCACGTTTTCTACTAAAGCGGCCAAGTTCTCCTTCAACTTAAAGTCTTTGTACTCGAAGAATTTGTCTTTAACGAGCATTCGATGTGTAAGTCTCCACCCCTGCGTCTGTTAAATTGTCCCAAGACGTGTTCTCGGAGGCCCCGAAGTTTGCAGGAAGACTCTTGTGGCCGATTTAAGAAGGCGTGATGAAGTGGTAGCATTTTAGGCTTTCAATTCTGACACTTAAGTGGTGGGCCCGAGTTTGAGCTCCAAATCCTGACAAATGCTGTCTTCTAAAGTCAGGAAATTCGTGTACTGAGAAAATCTGGTAGGACGCACGTTCAAGGACTGGGAGGTTTTCAGGTTGTGACAAACTCTGGGATTGAGTGTAAACATTGGATACAGCCGACCTTGAGTTAATGGTTTTACATCTTATTATGACAACAAGGTTTGATTGAGACTCCAACTGGGCACATACTTCAGCTCAGAACAGAGTCATAAAACGTTGATATTCTTGTGGTGTAGTACTTGTGTATGTCTGAAAGTAGGGTGGGGTTGTCATGCATCCGGGCCCCTTTTTTCATAAAAAAAAATAGCCGTGCTTTATTGACAGAAGCAGTCTCTTGTAAACACGTGTTGTTGTTGTTTGTTTGTTTACAGGCTGTTCGGTGCGAGTGGAGCCTGTAACGCCTGCGGACAGTCTATCCCAGCCAACGAGTTCGTCATGCGGACGCAGGGTAACGTCTACCACGTCAAGTGTTTCACGTGTTTCACCTGCCGATACCAGCTGTCACCTGGAGACAGGTGCGTGTTTTTACCCCCCAAACTTCTCACTAAAAGCACTTTCCACTTACCGTATAATCAGGGGGTTTTCAGCTTCCTCGGAGTGGTGGTACTTAACATTTAAAACAATGTTTCCCCTGGCTTTGAGCCCCAAATGTGCGAGGATTACAGTAAAAAGCTGTAAATGGGCTGGCATTTGGCATCTCAACGCCGAGCAAATGCTGTAAGCTGAATAAAAGAATTGCCAGTCCTCTGAGCCCACCTTGTTACATGATTTGATCCCTTTTTCTCTAGCCATCCCTCCACTGGCACACAAAAACTGGAAAGGGTAACGTGGCACGAGATTTGGGGAATTGTCGGCCTTGGTAATGAACACTCGCAGCTAACGCACGTCAATAACCTATGCACCCAGGAAGCAATTAGGCAAAGGTGTACTGTTTCTGATTTATTAAACGCATAGAATAGAGTGCTACCTAGGCGTCCCCATGGGTATATGAAGACTTATGAGATATTTGCCTTTAATATAATATTGAAGTGCACTGCGGCCCGTGGTAATATTAGAGTCCTCCGGAAAAAAAGGGGGCAGCGAGAACTCGCCATGCAAATCATTGGTGTGTGTATCATTTTATCACATCGGGGTAGCATCGCGTTTATTAACAAGTTTGCAATCAGTTTATACATGGGAGAACATTCCTCTGAGGTGACCGGCCGGCTGCCCATACAAGCCAAGACTGACCGCTGGCCGCTGCAAATAGCTACAAAGTTTTCGGAAAGTCCTGTCGTAACAGTCGCTCAGCAAGGCTGGGGGGTTAGAAATGTTTGTGTAGAAATTCTCCTTGTCACTTTGGCATTTGTTAATTTAGACCACTCCACGCTTGGGCCCCCACAAAGTAAACTAGAAACACGAGAAATTATTTCCTGGTAATTGAAATAACGGAGTAATATAATACAGCACTGTATCATGATATTATGAAATATCGGGCGGGCCACAGCGGCGGGTTCGCGGGCGCAATGAGGTGATTTAACCAAGTCCACGTACACAATTTGAAGAGATGTAACACTACGACGCCAAAACTGATTACCAGAACCAATTTTTGTCGTATCATTCCCAATCAGTTGTTCTATTGTTGCCGTGATTGATTTTCAGTGGCATTAATCTCTCCCTTTAATTTCATGGTTCACGCCACCAGTTCTATCCTATCTCCCGTTCGGAGTGCTGACGGCGACACGGTGCGTGCCACGCCGCCGGGAAGGGTGACCCGTCCCGGTCGCTCCGCCGCTAATGTCACGTCCCACCCTTTGGGAGCGGGGATCCCGGGTGTGAAATGAGACCAGGCTAGCGGTCCGTGCCACTCTCCAGCACAGTAACTGTAGCCATTTTTGTCAGCGGGAAAAACAAATTGATTCCACTACGGATCATGGGGCAACGAGTAGCGGTAGCCACTAGGGGCTGAGACCTGTTCCTAGCGGGATCGTCGGGGCGGGTTGGGTTCAGTCAGAGGGGAACTATTTGTTCTTGACATCAATTTTAAAGGCTATCTGCTTTTCACGAGTCGGATCGACCCATGGCACGATCTCGGCTTCCCCAGTCGCCACCGAGGAAACAGTTTGTCAGTTGAACCATGCCCTGACATTTTATATCTTCTTTTTTTCTCTCCCAGATACCACTTCGTGAATGGGAGGATATTTTGTGAACAGGACGGAACCAATCTGTTGAAGGGTGCGGCAGAAGGTCCCCCAACCCAGGGCCTCCGGCCACAACATAAGGTAAGGCAATCGACCAAGCCAATTACTGCTACAATTTCAATTTAGGAAGCATTGTTATCTTGTGCACGGCACGGCGGATTGCCGGAGTCGGCAGTGGGATTTGAACGGGACCACAGCAATAAGTGACGCGGGCAGGTGTGAAAGGTTGTCTGGAGAAGTCAGAGGCAGGGTAGATGAGGTGTTATTTCCCCCCCTCCCCACTGGGTCCCGGTCGGTGGCACCGTCACGATCCCAGTACTCCGCGGGGATATGTCAGGAATGGAAGGCGAGGATGTAGCTCCAGCCTCGAGCTTCAAAAATAAACACCCCGGGATGTATCCACTCTCCAAATGTCCCATCTAGTTGGTATGCCGCTCAAGCCGCATGCAATCACCGCTCTGTTTGTTTAAGAAGTACCAAACTAAATTACATTCTTCGCTTCAAAAATAAATTGAGAATGCATGTAACCCCAATAGGACAGGGGCGCCTGTAATTTCGCAAATACCCGAGCTGGAAGCTCGCCCTAATCCTGCATCAAAGTGTAATTTCTAGGCCGACCATGGGTAAACAAGCTGGAAACGAAGTTATTTAATTTGCGGTAATTTCCGTTATTTGTAATACAGGCCAAGTGTGCCATGGCTGAATCAATATCGCAAAGTGCAGGTCTAATCCATAGTTTATTGCGGTAGTGTCAGTTGGGGGAAAATTGACATGTGGAGAGCGGAATACATCATGACGTCTTGTATGTAAAGTCTATCCGGGAGCAGGGCGGAAAGATACAACTCCAATTTCCTAAGTGCTGTAATTCCTCCACATTGTAATCGGATAAATTAATTAGTGGTTATCAGCCTCCCCCCATTTCCCACCCTGGTGTAATGCATGTTTAGACTGGTTAATGCACCAGGGGGTGGGGCAAAGTCGAATGCTATACAAGCATCGTAGGAGATTAGGGAAGCCAGCCTTGGTTGTGCACGGCAAACTTTAGCGGGGTATCTATTTAAAGACATCCAACTAAAATTTCAGGGAGGCAAACCTGGATTTTTAAAGTCACTGTTCTAGTCATTCTATTAATGTAAAGTTTGTTGCAAATATATACCCGAGGGCTAATTTCAGATACAAGCAATTTGTATGAAAAAGAAAATATACTGATATAAGAGACTACGTCTACTGCATTATACTATATTCCACAACATACGTGGTACTAGTTTTGCTGGGTTTATTAATATACTAGTATAAGTTGAATCAACCCTAGGCCCTATCCCAAAGCATACTGATATTTCTGAAGCAAAAATGTGATGTCGCTGACGGAAAACTATCGCTTGTTTCGTATCATAGGCTGGTAGCTATTTATAGGTGGCACCAAAAATTGAGGGACTCCTCACATAGTTTGTTTTTGTTTGCTATTTCAAAAGCTTCATAGTATGAAATAAAATTGCTCAGAAATGACAGTAAATGGCAATATCAGACAGATTTCGTAATCCAGAATACTAGTATTTTTGTTTTGCCACCTTAAAATTGCTTCGTGTGTTTTTAAAGTATCCCCACAGTGCAGCCCATACCATTCCACAGCTCGGGTTGCAGTCAATTTACGGCGTGTTTAAACGGAAGACGGGTTGCTATGGCAGTAGTGGAACTCGCCCCAAGCATCTGCCGGCACCGATCGTTACATTTTAAAAGCATGGTTTTTAGAGAGTAGCGTTCTCTTGTTGATCTTTAACGCTTTCTTTCTGCCCCTCCCCCCCAGGTGTGCTGAGGAGAGCGGATACCCCCCCTGGATGCATGAGGATACACCCCCTCCACCACGAGGGGTACTTTCATACTCACGAGGTGACGCCGCCTGCAGAAAAAGAAGCAAGTTGTGTTTACTACAATATTGCTTAAGACAATACAATTGCCTGTATGTATATATATATTACTGCCGTTTGCACGCTACCAAGGATTGAAAACTATAAGGGCACAAGTTGAACATGTCCCAACATACTTGTACATGCACGGCTGGCAGCAAGATGGATTGACTGCCCTAATTCTATGTACAGACATTGTAAAAATGTACAGCTATTCTGGGCCCATTATCCTAAATTGGCACCTGACATATCAACATAAAAAATGGCAGTGTATAGTACGAGCTTTTATATATATCACATGGACCTGTTGATGCAATTGACAGTGGTCACTTTGGGATGGTTTTTAAAATTCCAGCGTCCTCTTTGCCAAGCAAGATTGCGAAAGATATTTATTTTTTTGACGTGAATCGTTGGGCTGAATTTTAAAAAGCACTAGTTATGCATGTGCTCAATGGCGACCAATTCCACACCCGACATTAATGTTAGTTTGAAGGCCATAGCACGCCGAGGGTCTCTACATCATGTCCAAATCTACAGATGGCGAGATGGAATACATTTGGCTGGTATTACAGCCCGTGTATGTAAACATCATTGATACCCTAAGTATGTCAACTGTTTGCTGCCTTAAATTATCGTGTACAGATATGTGAGTTGAAAATGGTGTCTCTTACGTCTAATGTTGCTGAACATATGTTAGGGTTGTGTTGCGGTAATTCGTCATAATGACCAGGCGGTGTTGTGGTGTACCCTGTGGTGTCACTGCATCATTCTCGCCATTTATCTGGGCTCTCTATGCCCCCCTCCCCCTCTCCTGAGCGGAATATCATATACAAAAATAGACTCAGCATAACATCGACCTATAGCGATTTATATACATATATGAAGCTTATAACAAAGCCACAAAAGCAATGACAAGCCTTCGCTCTGAAGGGGGAGGGGGGCATGGCGATTACTAGACATGGCGTATTGTCTGTTTTCATATGATGTCCACCATAGGACTTAAAACGATTCGTACTGTCGTATGTTCTGCTGTAAATAGAGATGATGTAGACGTGCATTTGATATCTCTACCTGCATTAATAGTGATCGCTGTTATTATTATCATGACCGCCTAAGCATCTGGCACCCAGCTAACACATGGGGATGACACACTTAGAGCGACGACCTAGTACAGGATTGTTTTGACAGACTGAAGCGAGGTATCGCGTATCAAAGCCTTATCTACAACTTGGTTTCTGTATTGATTAATTTCTGGAAGACTGTTATAGTCTGGTGATGACATATATGAGACTGGGTGTTCGCTTAGGCCGTTTGGTTAGATGAAATGTTATTTTTTGTGGGAGACATGACTGTTATAATGTATGTACCCAGGTCTCTACATCACGACTTTTGGAGCGATGGTTTACTGTTCAGGGTAGCCGCTCTGTTGATACGAATTAAATACACCGTGTTGTTACGGTACACTGTGTCGGTTTTATTTGTGTTATTCCGGGGGGAGAAGTTGGTGGTTTTGTCCTACATTTGCCACACACGCGGTCAGGGAAACCCGAGCCAGCCCCACACCACACGGCCCAGGGTCAGTCCCCTTTCATAAGCATTTGTCAGCTGGAACTTAAGCGACTGTTTGTTGTGCACTCGCGATTGGAGGTTTTGTGTCCTCTGGCATGGGATTGTTTATTTCCGAGCGCTAATGTGTCAGTCTCTCTGGTTTCTACCGATAACAAGGGATGTAAGTGCGGAATGTGCCAATAGAGGCTTTTGTACGCCAGCGAAATTAAAGTTTAAGGTGGCTGCCCCTCAGCTTGTGTGTAAATGAACCCGGGCTTTTCATTTCCGACATGTCGTTTGTTCGGCCTGTTATTGACTCTCTTTGTGGGGCTCGAACCAATTTTGCTTGCCCGAATATTTTTCACCGGGACAGCGGAGCTACAAGAAAGCCCCGGGGACCGAAACTACTTGTTCCAATTCAAACGCGGATGTCTCGCTAGCTAAAACAACTCCAGAAGATTGATCGCCGACGAGAAAAGAAACTTATCTGGCCATTTTAAAGCGATCAGCGTAAAGGCTCCCATCGAATGCCAACAAAGACCCCCAGGTTCCCACCGGTCACACCGGCTGCGCTGGCACTAATGTGCAGCTAAAGGCATTTGCAATTAGAATTCTTACGCAGCTACAGAGGGCGGATATTAGGGAGTCTCTAGGAGCGCTGCGCGTGTACCGGCTACTGTTGTAATACCGCCGCCTCAAGCCGAGCCTGTGCACGAACCTACCCGATAAGATCGCAAGGTACACGAGCCAAACACTGATAACATCGAAGTGCTTAGGGACACCACTATGAAAATGCAATGCTCGCTGATGGACAACTGTTTAGCTGTACTTAGATTACTTAACCGATACCATTCAACAAAGACTACCACCCGCGAGTTGTAGGGCTTTGTTTTTGTCCAAATATTTAGACCCTTTCGCCCCAAACATTCTTTTAACTCATGATAAATTCTGTCTTGCGAGCACGTGGAGACCTTTCAGAAGACTTTGCGATGGGAACGTGTACCGAGGGGAGTCATTAGTCATCCCGGTCCCCGTGATGCCCGGTCCCGGGTACTCCAGTCACAGCAACCACCCCGGGGACATGCGACATAACCAATCACAACAGTCACACGTTTTCATAGGAATTATAGATTATAACAACAGGTTTGTCCATGAAATAAAGTGACTTAACTCATTGTCTTATTAGATGATTCACAGTTTTGGTAAGAACTATGAAATATAATAACAATTTGGTCACATAATAAAGTGACAGACTTTAAATAATTGTCTTATGAATGATTCACACGTTTGGGCAAGAACTATAGAATATAACAACAGGTTTGTCATTGAAATAAAGTGACAACTTAAATCATTATCTTGTACATAATTCACTCATAAGGCAAAAAATAATATAAAATATAACAACAGGTTTGTTAATGAAATGAAGTGGCATAAATGAAATCACTACCTTATAGATGATTCACTAGTTTTGGTAAGAGCTATGAAATATAATAACAATTTGGTCATATAATAAAGTGACATAAGTGTCAACGAAATAAAGTGACTTAACATTGTATTATAGATGATTCACCATTTTTGGGCAAGAGATATAAAATATAACAGCAAGTTTGTCAATGAAATAAAAAATGACTTAACTTAAATCATTGTCTTATCGATGATTCACTCATTAAGCAAAAATATAAAATACAACAACAGGTTTGTTAATGAAATAAAGTGCCATAAATTAAATCGTTATCTTATAGATGATTCACTAGTTTTGGTAAGAACTATGAAATACAATAATTTTATCATATAATAAAGTGACATAATTTGAATAATTGTCTTATAGATGATTAATGCGTTCGGACAAGAACAGTAAAATATAAAATATAACAACAGGTTTGTCATTGAAATAATGTAATATAACTTAAAGGCATCCAATGCGATTTTAAGGGCAGCAAAACTGAAAATATTCTGAATGAGGCATTCTTTATTATATCGACACATACTGCTTCACAGTACATTTGAGTCAGTATTTCATACTTAGAACACTTAAAACTGCAGAAACAAGCCCCAAGATGAGTCCTTTATTTTCTGTGTGGTACCCTAAAAATCAGCCCAGGGCCCTTTCAGTACCCATTTTCCGTCAGAATTTTGGGAATTTTTGCTACATGAGGGTCAATATATATTGAGACTCACTATGTAGATAACTAGAATATCGGCGTTGAAAAATCGGGTTTCCAAACCCTAAAAACTGCATTGGGTGCTTTTAAATTATTACTAAAGATTACTAAATACACAAAAGCGACCACGATATTGCAAATAACAAACGCTTGTAGATTAAATGGAGTTCATACTTTCATTGGTTACTCCCACGTTTTAGCACAGGTTAAAAACATTCCAGTTCTAGAGGCCAACCATGCACTTGAAGTGTGATGATGTGCGTTAACTTCATAATTAGCGGGGGGAGTGGCACATGGGCATTCTGTAACAGCATATGGGGATGTCAGCCATGTACATGTAGCTTTCAATCTAACTTGAAGGCATCCAATGCAAGTTCAGGGCGGCAACACAAAAATATTCCGGATGAGAAAATATTTCTGATATTGAGATTTACAAAACAAGTTTTCCGTCAGCTGCAGTGACATCGCATTTTTGCCTTAACAGATATCAGTATGCTATGGCATAGGGTTGATTCTGCTATCAGCATGCCAGAAAATTGACTTCGAAAATCCAGTTTCGCTGCCCTAAAATTTCTTTGGATGCCTTTGAAAGCAGGGTTACCCTCCATGTTGTTGATGTACCAACTCTTAATTGTTTTAGAACAGTCCCCACCTGTAGCATTAACGATCGCTCCCTCCCCCATCCTTGCTCGTCTGTTAACAGTGTGTACCACTCAACCATTTCTGCGACTACATTTCCCAAATCTATCAACTCTGGCTACACCCCAACGATGTTGTCAGACTTTAAAGTAACCCTGTCAAGAGCACGCCTTCCTGTTTGCCAGCCTTGTTACAGTAAGTTATCCATCAATTCAGCCGTCGATACGTCAATCAATCAACTATCAATCAATCACAGCCAATCAGCGAGGGAGACTGTGCGTACGTACCGGAGTAGGTTGTAGCTGTTGTACTCTCCAAGCAGAGGTTTATGCTTCGGCTTTTTTTTGACGTATTTTTTTTAGCTTTCTTTCTTTTTGTACAGGTATTTTTTACGCTAGCCAAAATTCAAGTGACAAACGATACTTGTCTAGCAAATGGATACTGCTGTCTATCCTATTTGATGCTGTATTTGCAGCCGGCAAAAAATCTGCTTGGAGATCGTAGCTGCTACTGTAATGGCCGCTCACAAGTGTTCAAGGACTTCAGGTATTCGGCAAAAATGCCGATGGAGAAGTTCTGATGACAGGTATGAACAGTAAGGACCTGCCCTGCTACAGGAGGGAGACCGTCCGCCAGATTGTTCAGCGGCCTCCACAGCGTCTCAAAAGTTAAAGGGGCAATATTTAACATAACCAAAAATTGAAATATTTTAATTGAAAAAATCTTTCTGCGATTGCAACTTGTTTCCCCTTTTTCAACATATTTGTGCAATTTCAAAAATATGAATATTGTTAAACAAGAACGATAAGATAAGAGCTAAATGGTAAATTGCCTATTGTGAACAGTTTTTTAAGTATGTAAAAAGTACGCTATACAGACTATGCTGCCATGTACTTTTCATATCCGATCAAAATGATCAAATAAGCAATTCATTTATTCATTTATTCATTCAATTATGTCACATCTCAGACATTTATGGTTGTCGGTAAAACAGCCCCCATGAGGCGCACTCAGTTTGTGGTGCCACCACAAAAGAACCAGAATGTAAACAAACATGGCTGACGGCAGTGTTTCCAACTTATAAAGCCATTTAGATAAGACATTGTATTTTGGCACCTCCACTTGCTTAACAGCACATTGGTAATGGAGTAGGGTTGATCTAAAGAAATTGACATTTTGTTTCGTCCTAATGTTACATAATGCTGCTTTAAAAATCCGACCATAGCGAACATTGAAAGATCGCTGAGAGATCTTTATAAGGTCGCGGAGAGCATTGTGCGTTGCTGTCATCTTTTTGGTCGACTAGCCGACTAGCCTCCTAGCCTGGGTGCCGTCCGATTTGTAACGTTTTAGGGGTTGTCGTTACAAATCGGATGACACCCAGGCTACTAGCCTCCATGGAATTTTTTTTTGAAAGGATTTCCTAAACTAGCCTTTATCAGGCTTCGGGAAGAGGCTAAATTGCCAAATAGACAAATAACATGCCAGGGTAGTTAGTCTGCTGAATAGTACATTTTGCCCCCCTTTTTTGAGGACCGACTCCCTCGTTGTGCTATCTGAATATTTGGTCAATTTCTACTCCTTCCAGCTGCCTCCCGAACCCTGGTGGAGGCTACTCTTTCCAGCCGCTTCGCGAAGCCTGGTAGAGGCTACCAAACACGGCACCATATGGTGAGCGGCCTTCTACATGTCCATAGCCGCCACTAGTTTGTGTATATACAGTTATACATCTCTCAACTCTCCGTTATATCTACCATATGTGCTACATTAGTCCACCGCTAACCCTTCAGACATGGGCACATTACATGAAAAGGTTACACGTGTGATGCAGGCAGAATTCACATCCACTTGACTTACGCCAATAAAGCTGATAAAATGCTCGACCTTTCCCGGGAACTCGGGCTTTACGTCCAAGTACGGGGCACCTGTTTTCAAGAGATTTCCAGAACTAATTTGTTGTAGAAAACAAACAAAAAATAGCAGAAATCGGTCAAATTGTGTGAATGACTTGCAAGAGGACGCCGTCTCTGTTTTATTTGTTTGTTTGTTTGTTTATTTATGTAGTGGGGGTTTGTATTGTTGTGGTATGAACTAGAGGTAAGGCACTTACTTCAATGCAATTTAATGCAATTTTAGGGAAGAAAAATTGTAGAAGACTCTAAATAAGGCAGTCTGTATGATACTGACATATACTAACACCCATATGAGCGCTCGCACTTTTGCATCAGTATATCATACCATATTCAAAACGGCACAGAAACAACCCCCAAGATGAGTCCTTCATGTTCAGGATGGTATCACAAAAACAGCCCATGACTTTTCACCACTCAAGATTATCACATTTTTGCTCCATGAATGTCGATATATCTGTATTTGTATTGATATAGGTATAATCGCCCTTCGGCGTAACACACAAGCTTCGCAGGCACGCGGCGCGGCGGCAGCTATACACTGAGATAGTGTTGCTTCTAACTTACTATGTAGATAAGTGACTAGAATATTGACTTTGAAAAATCCGGTTTTCAAGCACTTGGCAAATTAACAGGATTGAGAGGGTGGGGGCTTGGAACAGTTTTGTATAAAAATGGCCTTGAAATACATTATATACATCGCTACAACAAAGACCCTGCAAAGCTCGTAAGACGCATTTCTGTATACCCTTGCTAAGTGCCTCCTGAAATGTTCTTTACCGGAATATCTTAACCTTTAGTCTTAGCCATGGCAGTACATGATCGCTTTACACACTCCCAGAGATTGAGAACGTACAACAAGCCGCGATCTGCGTCGGCGAAACTTAGACGACAATTTGCCAATAAGTCAGCGAAAGGTCACAAAACCAAGCTGGCAGCAAACAGGGCTCTTTCCGCTATCGTGGACAAATTGTGCCGAAATGTACAACAAAAGAAAGTTGAAACAAAATGCAGCATAAACATAACGTTAGGCTACAGCAAGTAAATTTTATGGGTCATTGGATGACATCCTCCGCAGACTCCAAATCTAATGCGAGCGGGCGAAAAAAAACAATGCGGGCCTAAAAACAAGGTTCCTACATTTTAAAAATTTGACTCAATCATTGTACAAATGGTTTCTATTTAATGAGAACATCACATATACACAGCCAGCATCACATATCACTGCATCAAAGTAAGAAACAAAACATTAAATCAGAACCTTTTCTTGTCTCCTCTCTTCATAGTTATCTGCCATTCACCTACGGCATGGCAACAGACATCTTTGCCCATTTTCGGCATGTTGACCACTGTCAGAGGGCAACAAAATTTCTTGTTTTTTTCCCCAAAATCAGGTGAAAATTAATGCGCGCGCTGATGTCATCCATAAAAATTACTTGCTGTGGCCTTCTGCAAATGGTTTTTTAACGTACTTAGTGTCTTACCAAAGCTAGTTAAACCAGTAATAAGTTTAAAAAACTTGAGTGTGTCGTCACCACGTCTGGTGATTACATGTTGGAATAAAAAAAACAATAAACCAGTAATCTTTTCTTTGAGGGAAATAGCTATATAAACAAAGGTACGCTAGTTGACAATGGCATTACTGATTAAAAGTTTTTAATTTTCTTCTGTTTAAAATACGTATAGCCAAGTATACGACAATGGCCACTACTTTAGCATGTTCACATTCACAGAAGGAAAACATACTGCTTTTTGCCCGTTTCTTATTCTTCTAATTTTCCAAATGCATAAGGCCAATGACCTGAATCAGACGTCTGTCACCATGGTAACTTGCCGTAGCATCGGTTGTTCGGTTTCGGTTACATTATGTAGCAATGGCAGGACGGAGTTGGAGAGGCTGGTCACCATATACATGAATCTGTTTGAGTAACAATAAACAGAGCAGAGCCACCAACTGTGATGGTAACCATTATGCATTATACCTTTCTTGTTGCATGTTTTCTTCTTTTGAGCCTTTATGTGGTCTGTGAGAGAAAGATTTCAAAAGCAACTTGCCAACCTCTGGTCGTGCAGAAAAGGGAGTAAATTTAGAGCCCAGGAATTCACCTCCTTCTCTTGTATCATTAGGGATAGACACTGGTAGGGGCTGAGCGGTAAGTAACTAATTTAATATGCTTAAAGAAGAGTCCATTTGCGTTGAGGAAAGAGGGCAAATTTTGGATAGAGAGTTGGTGGATCAGAGCGCGATTAAGTGTCTCAAATGTCACTATAATTTCAAGGAGATGAATTCATTCAATTTCTGAATTACCCAGTTATTCAGAAATTTTAAGCTGCATTATGTATTGTTACGATACAAAAAGTAATTATATATAACTTGCTATTTCTTTACAAAATAAATTTGCAAATTTGCAAAAAAAAGTGACATTCAGAAAGTGGAGATGCCAGAATATGACGCCCTATGAGTGTGTTTAAAAGCTATATAAAAACACAGCTGTGAGCCATGTTTGTTTACATTCTGGTATTTTGTGGTGGTACCACAAACTGAATGTGCCTCGGTGGGCTGTTTTAGCCCCAACCATACATGTCAGAAATGTGAGATAATTGGACAAATACATTTTTCTGTAAGTAAATTTCTCACGAATATTTTTTTAAATACATATTTCAATTTATATTATAATTTATAATGCGCCTTTCCTTTTTTTTTGCTTCAGTCTCTAAGTCTCTAACCAGCTAAAAAGATTGTCAGATTCTGACAAATTCGCCCTACCAGACAACATTTTTCAAACCGTCCGAAGTAATTTAGGAATAAGTTGAAATGTCACGAACCGGTGTTGTGAGGAATACCACCGATATGTCATCAGAATTAACAGGACGTCTCTCAGGGCACGCGTACGGAGAATTTATCAGTGTTCGATTCCTCTCATAATTTTAAAGGCACCCAAAATTTAGTTCAGTAATACTGGATATTTAAAGTCAATTTTCTGGTTAATGTTTTTAATGCGAGTAAGACACAACTATTACAGGCTCTCGTTCTTCCCTCGTACCATCAATGAGTGGAATGAACTTGAGCCCAGTGTGGCGGAGGCGAAGTCCATCTCCCAGTTCAAAGCAGAGCTGGGACGGGCTTCGCTGCATTGAGCTGCCTCCCTGTCCTTGTACGTATGTACATGTATGTGTAATACTAACATCACTATTTTTCGCTTGTCCTGTTCTTGCACTTGTCTACCTCCACCCCTACCCTACCCTACCCTTTGTTCCCACACAGTTACTAACCCGCGCAGCTGCTAATAATCTTCTTCACAGAGGGATAAGCAGTTGGGAAGATGATGATGATGATGATGAATCGACCCTATTCTAAAGCACACTGATATCTGTGAGGCGAAAATACGATGCCGCTGCATGTTTCGTTTGGAAGGCTGGTCCTAGTGTATGTGTGTGTGTGTGTGTGTGTGTGTGTGTGTGTGTGTGTGTGTGTGTGTGTGTGTGTGTGTGTGTGTGTGTGTGTGTGCACGTGCACGTGCACGTGTGTGTGTGTGTTTGTGTGTGTGCATGAGTGTGTGTGTATGTGTGTGTGTGTGTGTGTGTGTGTGTGTGTGGTTCAGCACGATAACTCACGAAGCTGAAGATAGATTGTCATGAAACTTGGTTGGTGTGCAGTATGATCAGAATGTAGGCTCCCTAGCGGTTTGTTCAATACTAGTATTCGATACAATAAAGACAACGTATGACAATTTTATATCTTTGCTACAGGCTCTCAAACATTTGAAGAGATTGTATATATATCTGCAATCAAATTATGTACCAACATTGTCACACAATATCTTTGATAAAAAAGATCTTTCCTGAACAAATCTTAAGGCTTGTTGCTATGATACAGAAAACTAAACTAATTACAAGTGTATATCCTGTTGTAAATGTTACTCTATACTTTGAACCTCAACTTCCTCTTAACAGCTTTTAAGTAGATGGTATAGATTTTGCCCTTAAGGGTGACGCCTTGAACAAACGTAAGGCTGTATTACCCGTGAAGTCATTGCCACACATAGACTCCTGAACACTGCCGAACTCCCCTCAACCATGGTTAGGAGTAGGTCGGGAGCAAGGTCGGCTGTGGTTCGGCGAGGTCGGGGACTGGTTGGCTGGTGGTTGGGAGTCAAATTTCACTCAAATCTGTGTGTATGAATATATATATATATGTGTGTGTGTGTGGGGGGATGTATGTATGTGTGTGTGTGTGTGTGTGTGTGTGTGTGTGTGTGTGTGTGTGTGTGTGTGTACGTGCGTGCGTGTGTGTGTGTGTGCGCGCGCGCGTGTGTGTGTGTGTGTATGTGTCTGTGTGTATGTGTGTGTGTGTGTGTGTGT
>NW_017802591.1:969606-972788 GCF_001625305.1 Branchiostoma belcheri
AAAAGTGCCAGCCCAGAATTTACGGTCGAAAAGCATTAGCGCCCATTTCTTGTGTAAATATTGACCATATTAAAAGCTAGTCATTAAGATACCCTGGTTGTCTTTGCAGGAGGGGTGAGCACTGTTATGTGTGCTGTCCTCTTTAGTTGAAGTACTTAGCGAGGGAAGGCGTGTCCAGTAACACTTTCACGGAAAAAAGTCAGACGGGTGCAACCAGGGACCGTCTTGTCGGCACTGGACGTTACGGCGTGGCCACATTTCTCTGAGGCCGCCGGACAATTTGGATGTCGTGGAATGTTCCGGCAGCCCGTGACAGAACCAACCGCATGGATCTAAGGCAACCATTTTCGTAACTTTATACAGAATTTCGGACCACAAATTCTCAACTATTTCCAGGATGGCCTTGTGGGGATAGTCTGAAATGCAAAACTTTAAAAGGCATGAAGCACTGTGTTTGAGACGCAGACTTCATCCCTCCCTCCTCTCCCTAACCTACATTGTAGCCTCCCTTTTCCCCTCTCATCCCCTCCTTAATCTCTCCCTCATCCCTCCCTCACCCCCTCCCTCATCCCTCCCTCACCCCCTCCCTCATCCCTCCCTCATCTTTCCCCCATTTCCCTCCCTCATCCTTCTCCCTCATCGTTCACTCAATTTCCCTCATCCTTCTCCCTCACCCCCTCCCTCATCTCCCTCCCTTATCCTTCTCGCTCATCTATTCTCCCATCTCCCCTCCCTCATCACTCTCTTCCTCATCCCCTCCCGCACTCCTCCCTCATCCCCTCTCTTATCCCTCCCCCATCCACTCGGCTTATCCCTCCCTCACCCCTCCCTCATCTCTTCCCTCATCTCCCTTCC
Source organism: Branchiostoma belcheri (assembly GCF_001625305.1). Classification (NCBI taxonomy): domain Eukaryota; kingdom Metazoa; phylum Chordata; class Leptocardii; order Amphioxiformes; family Branchiostomatidae; genus Branchiostoma; species Branchiostoma belcheri. The sequence goes on from NW_017802591.1 coordinate 970,462, forward strand.
CTCGCCCCTCTCATCCTCATCCCCTCCCTCATCCCCTCCCCATCTCTTCCTCGCTCTCCTTAATCCCCTCCCTCGTCTCTCCCTATTCCCCTCCCCCAGTCTCCTCCGTCCCTCCTCCCCCTCCTCCCCGGCCTCCACATACCGTACCCCCTCTTCCTTCACACCACACACAAAGAGCTGGGATGACCATCAGATGCGACAGTCGATATGTGTGAAAAGTCCCCTGGGCTCAGTCATAATGCGCGAATAATCATAGCAACAGTCAATAGATGTAGATCTGACTCCGGCTTTTATGGACAATAAGAGGAGGAGTCGATAGGACGAGTAACCGTCCCGATCAAGCGGTTTAAGTTTAGCCCAGGGCGGAAAATGAAGATCTCTCATACGGTGATAGTTTTGATATCTGTGGAGGCGCTAGCCATAGGGCCTAGAAAAAAACGTTGTTGTAGAACAGCAAAATTCCGCGGACCCTACACTTTTTTTGATCGACCGCGGGTAAGGTTATAAAATCTTTGATCTGACATCTGAATGTCAAAACCTCTGAATTCCTAAACGCCATTCAACGAGTCTTGATTTGATTTATTGAAATTGTAACAGTGCAATACACGCGGAACAGAGGCAGCTGTTGCTGGTGTTGTGTCCCGCACATAGAAACGAATACTGGACAGACAATACTCATTTTCACTTGAGTCTAGTGGGGAATGTCGTGTAAAGTGCCTTTCCCAAGGGCACAAGATCGGTGGCATGTCAGGACTCGAACCCTGGACCTCTTGATTCCCAGTCGCGCACGCTGCCGTTGCGCCACACGACCCCACAGTGAGTCTTCAGAATCAATTTTTTCTTCAGTAAATCAGGTCATTCAGAGATTGTTCACAAGCAAACAGGTGTCTTTGAAGCAGTCCTGATGCGTTGTTTATTGGTTGGATCATTTTTTCCGAAGTAAAAAAAAAAATTAACAAAAATATTTTTAGTACCTAAATCGGAAACACAACATTAATTTTCCTAAGCCTTAGAATGAACACAATAAATGAAGAAACAGTGTTCAAAACAGTAGAAAGTACTAAAGTGGGAGGGGGGCAGTACCTGTTGCTAGAAAAACATGGCGAACAAGTGCCTGTTATCTGTATATCAAGATCAGAAGCTATGAAGGGTTAGCGGTAGAATCGAAATTTTCAGTTCGCACGTCAAGCTAACGTGAGACGGAAATGATCTGATACACTAACTAAAACGCGGCGTACTGATTCATATCTGATGATCGCTTGAAATCATGACATGTGGAGGGTAGGTATCGGGATATCAGGGAGTAGTTGTGCGTTCTAGAGCAGATGATGGTATCGTGTTGAATGATGGCACACCGATAGATCTATGATAGACATGACCCCGCTGCCCCCGGTCTGCATTGATTGGGCACGGGGGAGTCGTCAGACGTGCCGGCAGCCGACTGATGCTGGGCGCCGATACGAGTAACAAACATCGAGCATCAATAGTGATGGTTAGGTTATCTGTGTGTGGGGTGTGGGGTGGATGTCTACCTATTTTTGCGTTGTGGGAACCTTTACATGTAAAGATATCTTCAAATCTGTCTCCAACATCGAGACTCTTGAAATCTGTTGTACTTGAAATGTAAATATCTTGTTACGTAGAACATCATGTTTGGTACAATAGCATTTGTTTGAAACTTTTGTATCTTGACGGGAGCTAGGTTCGGCCATGGTTGGTTGGTGGTTGGCTGGTGTTCGGGAGTAGGTCGGGTGTGGTTGGGAGTGTAATTTCATCAAAAGTAAACTCTAATTTGATTCTATTCATATTTAAAGCAGTCACGGCCGAGATTTGGTCCGACTAATCCCGAACCTTGTTCGGCTGGGCAAGGTTCTGTGTTAATGTTAAAGCTCTGTTTCCATATACAATAATCCCAATTCCACATACACACATACAATAAAAGGTTTCCTCACCCGAAAAGTTTGAAATATTCATTCTTGAAAAGAATACTTTAGTATACCAGTGTCAAGTTTTCAAGGACATCATTTAGTAGTAATTATTTCATCTTTCAGATAAGTAGTCCAAACTTTTGCTTTTATGGCACCATGATATTTTGTCTTATGGTATTAAAAATGTAGCCTGGGTGCCATCCCCAGTAGTATTCGCCCGCTAGCTTACAACCAGTGGTGGCTAGCGACATTATAGAGCGGGCGAATGCTACTTGGGATGGCACCCAGGCTAATTAAAAATATACTTGAACCGTAACTTTGTTAAACACGAGAACCCGTATAAACCACAAACGTCGTTGGAATGTAGTACTGTACCTCTCTGGTTCCATCCCTCTCTTT
>NW_017802591.1:972808-1013591 GCF_001625305.1 Branchiostoma belcheri
GCGCACGCTGCCGTTGCGCCACACGACCCCACAGTGAGTCTTCAGAATCAATTTTTTCTTCAGTAAATCAGGTCATTCAGAGATTGTTCACAAGCAAACAGGTGTCTTTGAAGCAGTCCTGATGCGTTGTTTATTGGTTGGATCATTTTTTCCGAAGTAAAAAAAAAAAATTAACAAAAATATTTTTAGTACCTAAATCGGAAACACAACATTAATTTTCCTAAGCCTTAGAATGAACACAATAAATGAAGAAACAGTGTTCAAAACAGTAGAAAGTACTAAAGTGGGAGGGGGGCAGTACCTGTTGCTAGAAAAACATGGCGAACAAGTGCCTGTTATCTGTATATCAAGATCAGAAGCTATGAAGGGTTAGCGGTAGAATCGAAATTTTCAGTTCGCACGTCAAGCTAACGTGAGACGGAAATGATCTGATACACTAACTAAAACGCGGCGTACTGATTCATATCTGATGATCGCTTGAAATCATGACATGTGGAGGGTAGGTATCGGGATATCAGGGAGTAGTTGTGCGTTCTAGAGCAGATGATGGTATCGTGTTGAATGATGGCACACCGATAGATCTATGATAGACATGACCCCGCTGCCCCCGGTCTGCATTGATTGGGCACGGGGGAGTCGTCAGACGTGCCGGCAGCCGACTGATGCTGGGCGCCGATACGAGTAACAAACATCGAGCATCAATAGTGATGGTTAGGTTATCTGTGTGTGGGGTGTGGGGTGGATGTCTACCTATTTTTGCGTTGTGGGAACCTTTACATGTAAAGATATCTTCAAATCTGTCTCCAACATCGAGACTCTTGAAATCTGTTGTACTTGAAATGTAAATATCTTGTTACGTAGAACATCATGTTTGGTACAATAGCATTTGTTTGAAACTTTTGTATCTTGACGGGAGCTAGGTTCGGCCATGGTTGGTTGGTGGTTGGCTGGTGTTCGGGAGTAGGTCGGGTGTGGTTGGGAGTGTAATTTCATCAAAAGTAAACTCTAATTTGATTCTATTCATATTTAAAGCAGTCACGGCCGAGATTTGGTCCGACTAATCCCGAACCTTGTTCGGCTGGGCAAGGTTCTGTGTTAATGTTAAAGCTCTGTTTCCATATACAATAATCCCAATTCCACATACACACATACAATAAAAGGTTTCCTCACCCGAAAAGTTTGAAATATTCATTCTTGAAAAGAATACTTTAGTATACCAGTGTCAAGTTTTCAAGGACATCATTTAGTAGTAATTATTTCATCTTTCAGATAAGTAGTCCAAACTTTTGCTTTTATGGCACCATGATATTTTGTCTTATGGTATTAAAAATGTAGCCTGGGTGCCATCCCCAGTAGTATTCGCCCGCTAGCTTACAACCAGTGGTGGCTAGCGACATTATAGAGCGGGCGAATGCTACTTGGGATGGCACCCAGGCTAATTAAAAATATACTTGAACCGTAACTTTGTTAAACACGAGAACCCGTATAAACCACAAACGTCGTTAGAATGTAGTACTGTACCTCTCTGGTTCCATCCCTCTCTTTCTCTCCCTCTCCCTTTCTCTCTGTTTCTCTCTCTCTCTGTCCCTCTTTTCTCCTCTCTTCTCTCTGTCATTATTATGTTTCAACGGAACAAGTCCTACTACCACTAATTAAACTCCAGTTCTGCGGTAGGCCTTAGAAGATCTCTATATTAGGTCCTAGTTTATGCTTGGTGTGGCGAAATGGTAGGGCATTTGACCCAGAACCCAAAGATTCTGGGTTCAAATCTTTACCCAGGTTGAAAATGACTACCTAACTTCAGTTAGGACGTCAAATACAGGTCCCATATTTGGGGAGAGCCACACCCCCACGCACGTTAAAAAAACCCACTACACCATTCGAAAAAATGTGTGTGATGGTGCAATTTCTACAGTCCGGAGTTGGTGATTCACTACATATCACCCGAATGAAGGCCTGGTGAACCGGTCTTGTATAAGGCTGAAGTTTTGCCCTTAGTAATAGCCCTGTAATAAGGTTGTATCTTTAGTCTAATGAATAGATAAATACTACCTCCACAGGTGCACTAAAGGTACGAGTTTTGGCGGCCGTTTCAAATGTTTTTTTTTTATTCCAACATGTAATCACCAGACGTGGTGACGACACACTCAAGTTTTATCAACTTATACATGTATTAATGCCGCCACCAACACAGGGGACAAATGCATGACAGGACAATACTCATTTACACCTGAGCTAAGTCGTGTAAAGTGCCTTTCCCAAGGGCACAAGATCGGTGGCATGTCAGGACTCGAACCCGGGACTCTTAGTTCCGAGTCGCGCACTCTGCCGCTACGCCACACGACCCCACGTTTCAAATGTTTCATCGGCAATTAAAATCCATCTGACACCTGTGACTACTACTACTGAGTTTTCGATCCGGCTCGATCCAGCTCGATCCGACTCGAAGCCGGATAAAAGCGAATCAATTCGGCTCGATCCGAACAATTTTATCCCAGTGGGGATGGAGCCTCGGAGAGTACAGAAACCATATATACGTAAATGTCAACACAGCAATGATGGCGACGAAGATTACAGAAATATTGCAAATATACAATGATTGACATGTTTTGTACAATACTTTCCGGTCGGACACCGACATATATGAAGAGATTAAAATGAAATTAATCGTGAGTTCTGTTCTTTCCCAGCGACGTCGGTATGCAGCAATGAATTTGTACTTTATCTTTGATGAACTGACATAAACCTACTATTTACACTATACTATAACTCACCCCCCCCCCTAAAAAAAACCTACTCCCACTAAAATATACCCCACCCAAAGAAAATAAAATCGATTTTTGTATCCCTTTATTTGTTCTTCCGTTGCTCTCTCCTCACAGCAAAGCACTTTAGGCACGAATCCATTTCGGAACTACCAACAAAACACCTCACTTCAAATTAGGTTTGATACCGAAAACCTTCTAAGATATGACGCCTGTATTTACACACAACACAAAGCCTTTCTTATCAATGTTAGCCAAAACCTCTAATAACGGTTTGCAACAAAGAAACAACACTTCTACCCCCGCCGCTATACACTAGGAACAAACACAGACAACTCGGTGTCAAAAGTACTCTTAAAAACGTATTATGTACAATAAAATGAAGAAAAACAGAAGATTTATAAGCTTTATCTTAAGCCCTACTTTTGTCGTGTGAGTCTACCTCTGGATTAATGCCGTTAATTAAAAGAAGTATAATCGATACGCTGAGCTAATATTTGGAAAGCAAAGTGCATTACTCGCTATTAGCCCGGCTGATAAACATGTTCCTCTGTGTCGCTTCAATTAACCCCCTGCCTTGTACAAGTTTGCACATGTCCATCAACCCAGGTGTGAAGGGTCCTGTCGGGAAATGGCGTAAGTACCTTTGAAAAGAAGGTTATGTTTTGGGTGATATTTATGTGTGTGTGTGTGTCTGTGTGTGTGTGTGTGCGTGTGTGCGCGCGCGCGTGTGCGTGTGTGTGTGTGTCAGTGTCTGTGTGTCTGGGTGTGTGTATATGTGTCAATAAACACGATAACTGGAAAAAACGTACATGCATGGTATCCATATTTAAAAGTTGGGCAGGTGTTGATAACACCTCCAAATGATTAGATTTTGGGCTCCCTGACGGCTTGTTTGGCCACATTGATTTGATTATATGAATGACATCCTCTCGAACCCCGAAACTGATGCGAGCGTGCGAAAAAAATAATTGCCTTCATTATAAAATCTACGTGGTCATGAAGGTTGAAAAATACTCATAGTGCATGATATGGACAAATAAAGGACTCTTTATTTTCATTTCTTCACATTTACGTACACACCTTTGGAAGAATGATCTTGGCATTGTACGACATTAGTATCGTTTTCAAATATCTGTATTTTGGCAATTTACGTAATGTATTTGCTACTATGTACAATTTACAGTATTGTCAAAAACTTTGTTTGAAAGGGACGGAAATTCATGCGCGCATGGATGTCATCCCTAAAATCACATCAACATGGCCTTACAAAAAACGGTCTGTTTGTACAGTACTTGCGCCAGGAGTGGACAGAAGCACTCGGTTCTAGATTGCGTCTCGTCCGGTCAGGAAGACAAATATGATAAGGTATTGCTTCCGAGGACGGATGTAATTATTATAACCTCCCCAGGCCAGTTGGTAAAGTTCGCCTGGTCGGCAGGACTAGTTAATCAACGTGGGGACATTGTGTGTGTGTGTGTGTGTGTGTGTGCGCGTGTGTGTGTGTGTGTGTGTGTGTGTGTGTGTGTGTGTGTGCGTGTGTGTGTGTGTGTGTGTGTGTGTGTGTGTGTGTGTGTGAGTGTGTGTGTGTGTGTGTGTGTGTGTGTTTGTAGCCTTTACCACGCTTCGGGAGGCGGTTAAAAAAGTAGATATTGGCCCAATTAGAGACATATGCCAGGGGAATTGGTCCACTAGAGAGTACATTTTTCGGGTGCGGCAAACTGTACTCGCTAGCGGACCACCCCCCCGGCATGCTATCTCTCTATCTGGCCAATTTCTACTCATTCCAGCCGCCTGCCGATGCCATAGGGGTTAGTAGGCCATGGATAAAGGTTACACCAGTAAGTAATAAACTAAATGCCTGAATGAAGGAAGGAAAGAAAGAAAGAAAGAGAGAAAGAAAGAAAGAAAGAAGAATAAGGAAGAATAAAAAAACTCAAAAAGAGTCGAGGAAAAACTCGAAAAGAGACGCCCATTGCAATATAACCAGTTCTGATAGTTGGTCAGTTTTCATTATATGATATGAATTTGGACCTATCATATAATGATATGAATCTAAGCTTTTATTCTAGTCATTTGAACAATAGGGCGCCTCAGAAAGTAAGTTGATTCAACGCTTCTACATTGCACATAAGGCCACAGAAATTAAATTGTTTGGATGACATCCACCACAGACTCCAAACCTAATACGATAGGGCGAAAAATGGCGGATTCTGTCATTTTCTAATTTTGAGGTTAAAAGCCTTCGATGAGGTGACAAAACGTGATACCACAACCATTCAGATCTTTAATTCTTGTAGGTGTGTAAAGTATTACCTTTCCTTGTAGGTGTACGTAAAGACCTCAATTAACTAGAAATTCTAGCAAAAAGGCTAGTCGTACCATCATGGGCAGCTACTATTCTGGACTGAATTGGATGCGATTGAACGTGTCAGTGTCAACATTGGTGAAGTGGACCATTGTGCCTCAAGTTTGCTGGATCCCTGATGGTCTCCCAACCGATAGGCATTTATAACATATTTGCTCATTTTCGGCACGCCGACCACCACCAGAGGGAAAAAAAAATCTTTTTTTTTTTTCAACATCAGGGGAAAATTATTGCGCGCGCTGATGTCATCCATACAAATTACATGCTGTGGCCTAAATGCCATTCAGGAAATGAAGATTCCAAAATTAACGTCTACAAGTATGTTTAAAAGCTTGAAACACAGCTGTTAGTCATGTTTTTTCATCCTGGCAGTTTGTGGTGGTACCACAATCTGAGTGCGCCTCGTGTGGGCTGATTTAGTGTTAGCCATAGATGTCAAAACGACTGATATAATTGCTCAAAATTGAATATGTTGAAAAAGTGGAAGTGAAATTTTAATCACACGAAGATTTTGTTCCATTGGAAAACTTTTTCCGTGCAAAAATGTTACATGATGCGCCTTTAAAGGTGGTGGCCCGCTGCCTACGTGTGGCAGTATTTTTCCGTGGAATGAGCGTAATATGTTTTTATTGCATTTCAGATTGCACAGAATGAGGGAAATGCTTATTTCTGATTTATATACTGATAACAATTAAGTGTAAACAACATGATGATGAACTGAAATGAATTACGTAACGTCTTACTACTTACCCAATGTTATATAAGAGACACTAAACATTTCTAGTTGTAATTCCGTTGTAATTATTGTGTGCTAACATGGATGTCAACTAGTACTTCTATTGTTAACATATTACTGCATGGGGAGTTTTTGTAGCGCACACTTAGTCTTATTCATCGAGTCATTGTCAAGTGGAGCTGTTAAAGGAAATGTATAACTTTAGAGCAGCCCCACTTTGTGCTTGTTCTTGTATTATTTTCTTTTAATAAAGAACAAAAATCATGTAGTAAAAGAGCAATTGTCTTTCTAAACATATGTGTTAGGGTAGAGACTCCAGTCTAACTCCAGTTAGAATCGGCGATTATATTATATTATATTATATTATATTATATTATATTATATTATATTATATTACATTATATTACATTACATTACATTATATTATATTATATTATATTATATTTTGAAAAAAGACAGCCGGAACTTTCATTTATGTCGCTTTAGACCAATGGATTAACTTAAAGTTTATATTGTCTGTTCATGCGTTTGTCCTTGGCGATGGTGGCGGCATCAAGTAAACCAAAACGTGAGTGTGCCGTCACCATATATTCTGATAAATGTTGGAATTAAACAAGTCGGAGTTTTCTGCTAGGGTCGGTCTGGTAACCAGAAACACAACATGAATTTCCCCATGCCTATCGAACCGTCTCTACAGAGCTCATACAGGCCACGCGCACAGTAGGAGCACCTGTTGTTGTCATCTCCACGTGTACAATCCACCTGTTAACCACGGGAGACACGGCGCTGCATGTCGCACCGTGAGAAAGGCATGTTGCCGCTACAATGTCTTCAATATCAACGCCAATTACAGATATGATAATGTAATATCGTCACATGAATATTCCCAGTGAATGTAGCAGCACTCGGCAGAAACCAAGAACTAGAGGTCATTGATCTCATACCTTCGTCGATGTTGTGTTTTTGTTGTAATATGTTTTGGTGTGTGCTGCACAGTGTAGTGATGTCAATAGCTGTGGCACACATACTCTCCAAGCAGAGGTTTAGGTTTGGGGGCATTTTTAGCGTGTTTTTATAGCCCTTTTTTTATCGGGGTTTCTCTTTTTCATGGTTTGGTGGGAAAAAAATTCAGTGCAAAAGAGAAACCCCAATAAAAAAGCCTAAAAACACACTAAAGATACCCACAAAACCCAAACCTCTGCTGGAGAGTATGGCACACATACAGTTTATGACATCCACAAAAAGGTCCCGTTCCACTTCATGCGGAGCATAGGGGCGGTGCCCATCTGTACTTCTGTAGCCCTTGCGCCACACAGCTGTGCAAGCACTAGTGCTGTGTGCTTGACCTTCCCATACTCTTTCTCATAGATGCTGAGTGCTAAGCAAAGAAAACAATATGTGCCATTTTTAAAGTCCGTCTTATTTACCCGGCCGGGGTTTGAACTCACGACCTCCTGGTTACAAAGAGAGCAGTCTTCCCGGTTGAGCTATTGTCATAAACCGTAATTAGTCGTTGCTCTGAAATAAGATGCGTCAAAAGTAAACAGAAACACACTGTACGTCTTTCGTATACGGCTGTGTATGAGATATATGTGTATGAAACACTATGACACTCGGAGGCTTTCACTCGGTGACAGTACTGGACCCACGTTCTACTTTTTAAATCGTATCACATGTATTTACTTCATTGCCTAGTTGTTCATTGTATATTTCAATGTATATGATTTTTTTATATGGGCCGTTGGATTGAGACAAATAATTGACAAATAATAAACTAAATACGTCAATAGTCAGCTTATTTCAAATGGGCATACGCAGAAGTGTGACAGGGCCTGACATTTACAGTTAGCTAATTTATTAACCAAATCACTTGGTCTTGGTATATAGTTCCTTACGTACTACAACACATTTTGTCCATACATAGCTTCATTTATATTACACTACTGCTACATATTTGTGGGACAGTGATTTTAACATATGTTTCTCAACTTTCGCCATGACGCGGTATATTCCTTTTCAAAAGAATACGTTGTCCCTTTTATAACACCGATTCCTTAACGTCAAATGTTTTTTCATTCATTCATAATACGTATGGGAAATCTTGGTAACACAACTCGGAATTGACAACAAAAAGAACTGGAGTTCAGTCCTAACCAGCTAGATGGCGCTTTGACTCATCAGGCAATTTCTCCACAGACGATGACGTATTTACGTGCAATATTCACTCAAAAGTTCTATACGATTATTTACTTCCGTGACCATGTCATCTATACATCAACAATATTAACAACATATGGAAGAGTGTTGACCCAGTGTTGATGTCACACTTCAAAGAAGCCACGTGACAAGCTTCACTGGGTCAGTCTACTGAGGAAGACCAGAGTGACTGGTCGAAAGCTCTAGGTGAGAGAATTTTTTGTGTCGGACCAAAAGTTTTAACTTTAAACATGTAACTACCAAAACAGATGAACTTTCATGATAGTATCAGATATGGAAGATTTCATACATGCGTGAAGCATCCGGAAACTATTGTTCAATTCATATTTGAATGTCCCAAGTTTAGTGAACACAGCACTTTCTTGACAATTAAGCTAACAAATTCAATCGGTCACTTACTTAACTTTAGTATGGTGATAGTGCCAAACTTCATCTTGTTCTAAGAGGCCCCAAAACTGCTGACTAAAATGGCAAAACAAGAGCTCCGCGATTTCATACCTTCGACAAATGCTGTTAACCCTTCCGGTGGACGAATCATACATTTTTACTCTTTGATTCTGCAAAAAGAGCCTCTGCAGGGCTTGTTGCAGGTCACACTTGTGACGACTGATTGTAGACATGGCTCGTTTATTTCTGTACGTACAGTATAATATAATATAATATAATATAATATAATATAATATAATATAATATAATATAATATAATATAATATAATATAATATAATATAATATATTATCATATAGCCGGGTGGCGTAGACCAATCAGAGGCCTCCGTTACCCGTGCTTTATTCTCCGATAAACCATGGCTCAGCCGTGCGTTATTCTCCATAAACCATGGGTGAAACCATAATGATATAGGGGTACACAGCTCTTTCTGTTAATATTCATAGCAGTTTCCTGGTCAGACAAAATTATGTTTTTTTTAAGCTTCATATAAACTAAAATGTGTGTGAGTATGAAATGTATATGTAAATAGATAGAATTTGAACGGGAGAGCAAAAAACCATACTTATTTTGACACCCCTACAAAAAGTGGTATCGCCCACATCACCTGACTGAATCAGACCAGGGATCAGACGATTTATTTTTTTTGGTCCGCCATCTTGCCTTCTTGTGTCATGGAGAGTTTGCCTAATTTCTACATGGAAGAGATAACAGACGCGGATTTAGATGAGATATTTGGACCCATGGAGGTCGAGGAACAGACGCTGGAAGCTACACCGGAGACAGAGGTCAGCAGGGTGCGTTTCGCGTGTCTGAACGAACAACAACTTGGCGAGATAGAGGAGGGGCGAGTTGAAAAAACTACTGAAAGGGCAACCAAGTGGGGAGTGAAGCTTTTGAAAGGTGGGTGTGTTCTTTTTTCAAGTGATTAGCAGGAATAGAATTACATTTGTTTTGCTAATGTTATTGTTACTGTAATATCGACAGGCTGCCAAATTTATAACAGCCCTGTACTGAACTGGAATTTTACAGCAAATTCTCTGATTTAGAATATAATGTTGATAAGTGTGCCAATATGTTATTGGTAGCTGGAGTCTCGGAGAAGTCAGTATTATTATCAACATCCTGTGGGTGTAGTGGAAAATGATCTGTTGCCAGTTGCAATGCTGCAAAAGAAACAATTCTAAAGTGTAAAGTTGTAAACTATATTTATTGTAAAATGATCTCCATATTTATTTTAAAGTACAAACCATGATTATAATATTTTGGAATGTATTGTTATGTAAATATTAAAGGTTTAATGTTTTGAACAGGAATTGTGTTGATTCATTGTGTCAGTTTGGATAGGCTATATGATAATAACGTTAATGCACCGCCTTTTCCTCGGTGTATATGGTGTCATAAATGCATGGTCAGCTGCTATAACCACCTCATAAACCACCTCGTTCGCTTCGCTCACTCGGTTGGTTTATTCGGTGGTTATAGCAGCTGACCATGCATTTATGACACCATATACACCTCGGGGCGGTGCATTAACCCTTTAATATAATATAATATAATATAATATAATATAATATAATATAATGATTCTTAATAAAGAACGCTAACATAAATTACGCAAACAATGTTATGAAATGAATATATTATATTCAATGATGTTCACCATCAATTAATTTCTAAATGCGGCATTAATTTCCCAGCAGTTACCATTATGATATCATAGTAATTTTCCACTAATTATGCAAATTATAGGTTGTCATTTACGTAATAAATATTTGCCAATGACCCTCTCATTCTGAAAATATATAACCTGTGTCAAGATATCACAAGAGTTTCATAGTCCTATATTATAGAATGAAGCAGGTTTATTTCTTCATTATTTATGCAACTTAGATCCCAATTTGCATAATTGTTATTAAGTCATGTCAAGCATACTTCCTTTTTGTCTGATATTGACCTATTAAATGTTGAAAATATTCCTTGCTCCTCTAACGGCTTTCTTGGAAGTACAGTCATGTTCTGAACATGCTAATGCACAAATGTACGAGGTCAGGTTTTGGGCTCAGAAAAGTATGTATTTTAAATGGTAATGAATGAATGAATACGGAAGTCAACGAGATAGCTAGAGAGAGAGAGAGAGAAAGAGAGAGAGAGAGTGAGAGAGAGACACAGAGAGAGAGACAGAGAGACAGAGAGAGGGGGGGAATAAATCTAAAGTACACAGAGGAACGGCTGGTGACACTTATGTTATAAGGAGCAACCAGCTTTGGCTGCATGGATCAAAAAGGACCCCTGTTAATCACCGTCAGTACTGCAGCAAAATTGACATCTGTAACGGTTATCTGGACTGCTAGGGGTCCCCACGACCAAATTACTTTAACCCTTGTCCTGCTGGCATTTTTTACACAAAATTTTTCAATAATTTCATGCCTTAATCACGTCATAGCCGTATTTACGTATAGCGTAGTTACGTCCTCATTCGTTGCGTTTTGCTGCGGTGTGATGCGTTGCACGAGGAATACCCAAGTCGTACATATACAGGGTGCGATATCAGCGGTACTGTATATATGTGCCATCTTCCATGTAGGATAAAACGTCTTGGACTTGGACGTCGAAGACTGTTTGGAGCAAACAGAAGAACTGGTCTCTCACGCCAAGGCATCATTTCCAAATGCCACGATCATGTTGTCACAAGCACGCAGCCGTGCAGATATGACCTCCACTCTAACCTAAACAAAAACATCGAGAACTAGAGTTCCACGATCTCATACCTTCGCCAAATGTTAGCCTTTATGACTAAGAAATTATAGATGAATCCCCCTGATTGTTCGAATAGGATCCTATATTGCATCAATTATATCTGTTGATCATATTCTACACCAGAAGACAGTCTTATCTTATCAATGCATGCCATTATAGCATGTCCTCATAAATTATGCAAATGAGGTCCTTATTTGAATTAATTATGTTTAATAATGTTCACCTTCACATAACTTTCAAATATCCCAAGTATGAAATTCCAGATATTACCACTATGTAATTAGAACATTTTCTCGTTAATTATGCAAATTAAGTCTTCATTTGCATAATCGATATCTGCCTGTATTTCTGCCCTTCTGCATTACATATATCACAAGCTTGAATAGTCCTATCATGGAATGCAGCTGATATATAGAATTTCCTCATTAATTATGCAAATTACATTAATATTTGCATAATTGTAATAACATTATGTCAAGCATCACTTCAGCTACCTACATGCCAAAAATCACGACGATCCATCAATCGGTTCTTGAGTTATCCGCCTTTAAACATTTTTCAACTAATGCCCCTGCAATTCCAGAGCAAGCCGCTAGGGGGTCCAAACTCACGTCACTTGTTCCCCAGCACAAGAGCTACCTACCATCCAAATTTCGTCACCCTAGCATGTCTAGATCACGAGATATCAAAACCGGAATTTCAGCTGCAGTACCATAACAAGCCGTTAGGGGGCCCAAAATCTAATCAGTTCCACGTCTCATGAAGACCTACCCACCTACCAAGTATCAAGACAATCCATCTTAGCCTTCTTGAGTTATCGTGCTCACACACACACACACACACACACACACACAGACACACGAACGCCAACGAAAACATAACCTTCTTGGCGAAGGTAACTAGAACCAATCAGTTCTACAGCTAAGCAGGGACACAAAACAATCTATGTTTCTCACAAGAAACTGTCTACAACAAGACATCTCTACAAGCGCGATGGAATTGACCTGGATGACGTCACAGAGACACTCCTTCTGACTGCTGATGTGAAATTAATACTGAACATATCACTTGTTCTGAAATCAGCCATAAACCCAAATTGGTAAGGTTATTATTTTCGAGAAAAATCTGAAGCCGTTTGTTAGAACTGTATTTTAGTATAGTTTATGTATGTACGCTTGTCTTTTACTTCTTCACAGGAATGGAATTTCCACAGGAATGTCTCTGACCCACATCTATGCCTACATTCCTGGAATTGGAAACCCTTGGGAAAACCTGTCTGCCCCAGATGGCCCTAATTTCTGTGACTTCACTATACACTCAATTTGTCTAGACTTAAAAGGTACCAAGGCTTCCTCAATATCATGAAACGATGGCAGTGCCATGCAAACAATAACCATAACAGCAACCACCGTCGCCATGGCAATGTTGCCAGTCTTGTTTACTTTTGGGTAGTGTCAACATTCTTACATGATCTGTCACTCTTAATCTTGTCAACACGGACGAACCTTAGTTCAACATATCTTGATAAAGCAGAGGCATGGAGAGAGAGTGTTTACTTTCATTTATTCCTATATAGTCCTAGTCAGTTCACAAAGTATTTTAACAATGAGAATGAATCATATGACATATAACACACAAAACATAGAAACAATGTCTGAATGAATGGAATGGGTCAACCGGGAGATAAGAGGATGCTGATTCGTCGACGCTTTAGCCAATGAAATGGCTCAACCGGGAGATAAGAGGATGCTGATTCGTCGACGCTTTAGCCAATGAAATGGCTCAACCGGGAGATAAGATGATACTGATTGGTCGACGATTTAACCAATGGAATGACTCAACCGGTAAGAGGATGCTGATCCACAGAGCAGCTTGGGTTGTACAGGTACTGTAGGGGGAAGCCGGGACCGAAGTTGAGTTCCCAACAACACAGTTCCCCCAAGTAATGGAATCCCTGTTGGTCACAGTTGCTGGTCGAATAGTGGGCGTACAGGTGAACTGGGTTATCCGGGGTCACTTCGCGCCCTGGTGGGGAAAAAGAAACAAGAAAGGTAACATTTGCCAAGGAAATGGATAATGTTTACCTTCAACGCTCGTTGAACACCGGAGAGATACCTAAAGACTGGAGGGATGCAAATACAAGGAACAACACTGAATTGGTTAAAAGCTTTCCTAACAAACAGGGAGCAAACAGTAGGAAGGAAGGCTTCGGCTCCAGTTAGAGTAGCTTCAGGAGTTTCGCAAGGAACTGTCCATGGACCATTGCTATTTCTCTTGTATATTAATGACCTACCAGATCAGCTTGATTCAAACTAGGTGAGATTATTTGCCGATGACTGTCTGTTGTATGTAGAGCTGTCTACACTGAATGACTCACACCTTTTACAAAAAGATCTGAACATGCTGGAAGAATGGCAAAGCAAATGGCTCATGCAGTTTAACCCAGAAAATGCTACATTATGCATATATCAAACAAACGAACCCCACATATAACTAGCTATCTGTTCTGCGGTCAAGCCTTGGCAACAACAAAAACCCACCCGTATCTCGGTGTTACATTGACAAGTAGCCTGGGGCACGCATGTTAACAACATCACTGCGAAGGCCAAACAAACATTGGGAGTAATTAAGCGCAATCTGTGGTCATATCCAACAAGGGTAAAATCAATTGCATACATGTACACGTCGCTTGTAAGACCAAACTTAGAATATGTCGCGACAGTATGGGGTCCATATACAAAGAAAGACAAAGATAAACTGGAAAGGGTACAGAACCAAGCTGCAAGATTCTGCACGAACAACTATCAAAGGGGTGCTAGTGTAACGGAAATGAAAAGAAACCTACAGTGGGGGTCGCTGGAAGACAGACGTAGAATGTCCAGACTGTGCATGATGTACAAAATGACTAATAAACTGGTGGACGTACCAACCACTAAGTGTCTGATACCAGCCCGGAAAAGAACAAGAAACAGTCATGCCTTCAAATATCAGAGTTATCAACCAAGAATTGAGGTATTCAAAAACTCGTGTTTCCCCATAACTATCGTAGACTGGGACTCGTTTCCCCCAAGCACAGTTGGGGCATCATCACTAGAAAGCTGTAAACAACTCCTGCAATCAAATGTGCCAAGATTGAGTGTAACAAGTCGTTCGGTGTGATATAGGCTAGCTAGCTGCAGCCGCGCCGCGTGCCTGCGAAGCTGGTGTGTTACGCCGAAGGGTGGTTATACCGGCTATACCGATACAAATACAGATGCATACAGATACATTCATATTATATATATGGCCAGACAGGAGTAATTCCCTCCTACTATGAAATTGCAACGTTATGTAACCGAACAGCAGGTATCATTGTGAGAGACAAATCAGGCCATTGACCATGTCAGAGGTCAGTTGTTTGGAACGGAAGAAAAAGAATAAACAGCAACAGCAAAAACAGTATGTTTTCCGCCTTCGGTAAACATAAATGTTGTAATATATTTGTTATAAAGATGACATTGTTGTCAAGATGACATTGTCACCGGTAGAAATAAATAGCTACATGTAACTTGAAAGGCCGACATTTGGAGCAAATGCAGCAGATGGCTTCACCACATTAGCCTGGGTACCATCCGGATTTTCGCTACGCAACGCTCGAAAAAATCATTGATTTTTTCGAGCGTTGCGTAGCGAAAATCCGGATGGTACCCAGGCTATCACCACATCCCCCGTACCAAAAATTAACCTATCCCCCCGCACAAATGGACTGTTCCAAAATTTCCCCTGTCCAAAATGTGAAGTAGTCTATACACCCATACAGCAATGAAATCTTCCAATCCCTGCTGCTGTTGGAACTTGGAACATCGAGAACCATGGTAGAACGGCCAGTGTTCTAGAACTGTAAGTTGGGAATTTGGGTTTTCTTTCTTTATTCTGTATTCTTTATTAGGCCACACCGACTTGATGTTATGCATGAATTTAAAAAAAATATATCACGTTCACTGAGGTCCTGGGTTCCGGAGGATGGCACCCAGGCTAACGAAGCTCCACGACTCAAGTACATGCAGTGTCGATTCATAAAATAAAAAAAAAATGTCAGCATGTGCCGGCTTGTCGTATACGTCCCAATGTACAGCCGCGAATTCACAATACCAGCTTTGTATTCCTGTGGTTTAGAAGCATTTTTATTTTTGGCCGGAATTTTTTTTTATTCGCCCGCGCACTAGTTTCGGGGTCTTCAGAGGATGTCATCCATAAAATTTAGGCGGTGTGGCCTTATCATATAGCCGGGTGACGTTGACCAATCAGAAGGCTCCATTCCACATTCCTTATGACGCCGTAATGTCACAAAGATGATGATGAAGACAAGATGATGCAAATGAGTCAGAAAGCTCCTGTTATACAGAACAGGAGCTAAGTGTTGTCTGTCCTCGGGGCTGGGAGTGCCAAAATTCAAGTGCCGGAAAGATCGACCCGTAGCCCCCCTTCCCTGTTGAGGGTAGGGTTGTACATTCTTTCATATATTGCCTCTTTAACACCCCGTTCCCACCAGCGTGTTTCGCGGTCTAAGATATCCGTGGACTCGAGTTTGAAAGAGTGACCCTGGTTGTGTTGTAGGTGGTGGAAAATAGCTGAGGAGTAGCCGTTGGCACTAGGTCGGCAATGTTCTTTGTATCTTACTTTGAGCGGTCGACTTGTCTCCCCGATGTAGGTGTTGTTGCAATTGCAGGAGCTTTCAGACTAATTTGCATCATCTTGTCTTGACTTGTCTGACTTTTGTTCCTTTTTCGACTTCCTAAAATTTGTCTTCACTTTATTTGCATATCAATCAATAGTTTGTGCTTATAAACCTGCATTTCCCCTGGCTCTGGTCTCTCAGTCACTGACGAAAGCTAGTGGATACTAGCTGAAACGTCTGACGTTTTCAAAATCATATCCAGTTGCTTGAGTAACTACTTTTGGAATAACCTTTATTGTACATTCATAATATTAGGGCACAGGAGCCAACAATATATATTGTTTGGTCAGCAAATAGCCCAAAAGCTCTATTTCACACAATTTTAAAGTAGTGTATGTCAAAAAAGTGAATTATATTCTTTGGAAATGTGTCCAAGGTATCCCCATGCCGAATTTCAGGTCATTCGGATTTAATACCAGGGCTCCAGATCCCTAAATGTTTATTTTTTTGCCTGAAAATAGCACAAAAAAATCAAGGGCCTGTATAAAAAAATAAAATAAATAAATAAAAAAAAACGTCTGGGGGTATTTGCCCACTCTGCCTTCATGCCAAATGTCATGTTATTTGGCCAAAAAATGGCAGGGTTGAAACCTTTTGAAGAAATGACAAGAGAAGAAGGAGAAGATGAAGAAGAAGTAGAAGAAACATGAGGGAAAACAATATGTCTGAAAGTGAACTAGTGTCAAGCATTTGGTGCCAAGTTACTTTTATGCTACTTCATGTTATTCGGATTTGGCATTAATTAGCGGATAGAAGCCAAAAATGTACGTTTTTGCTAAAAATAGTCACAGTTTACGTAACTTTCGTGTGTGCTTTCTAGAGAGATATACAGGGAGACGGAGAGAGGGAGAGAGAGAGAGAGGCAAGGCTGAGAGCAATGGGAGAGAGGCATGCGCAGAGTGACAGAAAGAGAAAGCATACCACATTACTAGAATATTAAATATTAAAAAAACACTAAAGCATCTACTAGTACTTACTTAGTTCGTTACAAGCATTGATTCCAGCATTGTGGTCCAGAGGGTTGACCGTCCCGCCCAGCTCAGTGGCGGCGTCACTTCTGTACACATGCAGCAGGAAAAAAAAACATTAGGACTTTATAAGTGTAGAATAAGAGTACCACTACCTCATACCTTTGCCAAATAATCTTGCTAAATTCGCAAAAGTCACAGGTGAAAATTTCGATTCTACCTGCAATCATCCGGGCATCTCTCCTTTGCATAATTGCAGGTGACAAGAAAGTTGTCATAGATCCGATCGTCTACGTCCATAAACTCTGGACTGGTTCGGTCAATACCGGTCCGGATTTCACAGAAACAACTGTGGGAGAAAGACACAAACATTGTATCACTATCATCATTTCAGCTTGTTGCCCCACTCAGTACCTCCTCTCTGAGGATTCCCGTCATTAATTTTTTTTCCACAACTTGCACCACAATTTAGTCTTTAATTGTCTAATTTATCTCTTGAATTATTTGATCGCCGAGGCATCGCTAGCCTTGAAGCCAAACCATGGTAGGCTCCCCCTGGTTGCTCCACGGTGCTGAACATCTTTTTCATCCTCTTCCCTTACGATTGCGATTCGAATGTTGGTCTTTATAGAATATATTACGTTTTAGACATCTTTGGACCTAAAAAGTTATAATACAGCTACCAGGCATATCGCAGCTACCAGCCAGCGATATGCCATCGTAAGGCGACGACAGCTCAGAAAGGCGACAACCGCTAACGGGATCCTCACATTGCGATGTTCACATTCCGATGTTCCGTCGAGCATCGCGCGAATTTTTTGGGATCGCCGGCGATTTTTTGGCAGTCGGCCGAAGCTCGCTGACACGCGAAACGTGTTCTTCATCATCATCTATCGGCTAACAGCCGGGACTAAGCTAGTACAGATTTCTCTCCATACAGCCCTATCAAGCATTACATTTTCTAAGTCATCAAAGTCAATTCCAGTGTCTCTAACTAAGGTATCGGTGAATGTCAAACTTCTGGAGTGCACTCGTCCACGTGGTTTCCACATGAGTACAGATGAAACAATTTCTTGCTTGGCTCGGAAACAATGTCCAGCGAACATAACTCGACGGTGGGTGAGTTTTTGAGACAGTCTTGGGAGTCCTCCATAAATTTTTTCGAGAGTGGCATGTTGCCTCCAAGATATATTCTGTGCCCTCCGCAAGAGTTTTGTATAAGTCCCGTCCAATCGTTTTTGAAGCTGACAGGTAAGTGTCCAACTTTCTGCACCATAAAGCAGTATCGGTTCTACAAGGGTAAGAAAAACTTGGACTTTCAATTTGTTAGGGATATTAGACTTCCAGATCTTATCCAATTTGTTGCATGCTTCCCATGCTAGGGCTTTTCTAGTTTCAAAATCTTTCCTTGGGCACATAATGAAGGAACCAAGGTATTTAAAGTTTTCTACTTTTGTAATGAGTGCCCCAGACAATGATCTCAGTTCTAATGGTCCAGAAATGTTACTGATGTATTCAGTCTTTGATTCATTACAAAAAAGCCCCACAAGGGATGCAGCTTCTTCTAGGGATTGAAGCAAGGTTTCTGCATTTTTAATCAGTTCAGCAACCAGTGCAAGGTCGTCAGCAAAGTCCAAATCAGTGAGATACTGGGCAGGGTGCCTTCGACTCCTGCGCGGTTTGATTTCTATGCCCTTGTCTTCATTTACGTCTAACGTGTTCTTAACATCAGCGTCAGCGACTAGTCGCCGGCGATTTTTAAGGGCGCAGAGCTTGTCTCGCCAGTAGCTCCCCCGCACTGGACGAAAAGCCACGTTTCCGGGTCGGATACACCCGTACACACGCCCGGAAATTCCAAATATATACGGAAATGTCCAGGTGTCCGGGCCGTTTACAGGCCACAATATCTTCCTCATCAGTCCGTCAACGGGTCGTACACACCGCACCCCCTCTAACATGCCTTTATAATGTAAAGTAGCATCTTGGCTCTTTACCCCCCTTCTTGTTTGCATGATTTTGTTTTCTTTATTAATTGTACATGGTCTTTGGGCTTTGTTAGTTTTTTTTTACCTTCATCAAGAAGGTTATTTTTTTCAGCGGCGTTCGTGTGTGTGTGTTTGTGTGTGTGCGTGTGCGTGTCTGTGTGTGTGTTTGTGTGTGGTGTGTGTGTGTTCGTGTGTGTGTGTGTGTGTGTCTGTGTGTGCGTGTGCGTGCCTGTGTGTGTTTGTGTGTTTGTGAAGACGATAACTCAAGAAGGCTTCGATGGATTGTTTTTATATCTCTTGTGGTTAGGTCCTGATGAGACCTCAAAATAATTAGATTTCGGGACCCCTGGTGGCTTGACCCCTGGGTACTGCAGCAGAATCGTCGTCTTGATATTCAAATCCGGTTTTTATATATCATAATCTGGACATGCTAGGGTTACAAAATTTAGATGGTAGATGGCCCTTTTGCTTGGAACTTGACATGAGTTTGAGCCCCTAGCTGCTTGCTCTGGAACTGCAGCTGCATTTGTTGAAAAATCTTTTAAGGAGGATAAGTCAAGAACCGATTGACGAGATCGATAAAGAACGCACTTTAACCCTAAACAGTACACCTGGGGTCCGCGCGGACCCCAGCACCATATATTCTGCAATATCTTTTTTGTTTCTAAAGATTTTTTTCTGAAATTTTAGGTAATTGTCACCCACAAAGTTGTCTCTCAATATAGTGCAGAAAACTCCGTTTCTACCATTTATAAAAAAAATTATATCTGATTTTCTTTTGGGGTCCGCGCGGACCCCAGCCGGCTTTCGATCATAATGGATACACTGGCGTTCTTATACATTACCTTATTTCCGTTTTTATATGTCTTTATGCACTCATCGTATGTCTACCAAGATTTCAGAGAATGGTGTAGTAATAGAATTAAATTTTAATAACTTTGGTGTAATTATGACGTCATATGACGTCAGAGCTAATAATATAGTCCGCCATATTGGATTTTGACCAATGACGTCATCAAATTAGCATATTCTATGCATATTAAATGATTTCTAGTAACTTGTATTTAATTATGTAAGATGTTATTAATGTTGGAAAAGAAGTGTAATTTAATATAAAACTCAGAAAATTTTTATGTTTAAACCAAAATTACTTCTATTTTCAAAAAAAACTGCCTGCTAGAAACCCTATGCCATGGCAACACAAAAAACATCAACTTACTAGTATTAAACTAATATGAACTTTTTTCAGGAGACATTTTAGGAAAGGTCTCCAAATTTGATACTTCTAGCGCAAGCCGTTTAGCCGCTATCTGAGATCAAAGTTGGGCCTCAAAAGCCCCTTCAGTCTGAAATTGGTTTAAAAATCGGGTATTTCTTCTTGTCTTCTTTTCTTCACCAAAAAATAGAAAAAGTTCAAAATGTATTATTTTTGTATGTAATGTGGACACAGAGGTTCCCACATCAGTTTGCAAAACAATTGAGCTGGTAGCATGTTGATAATTTCTAAAAATTAGCAAAAAACTGTTCTGGGGTCCGCGCGGATGGTACAGATTAATCAGTCCGGGAAGGTGTTCTGTTGAGGGTTAACCCTACCTAGACCGGGCTTTTTTTGACATGGGGGGACCGGGGGGGGGGCGCTTTTGACCCCCCCTATGAACTCGCGAACGGTATGTCGTATGACCACCAAATTTTTAGAGAATGGTGTACTAGTGAAAATGTATCATATCTACAATTTTTATGTCGTTATGACGTAATATAACGTCATTATGACGTCATTAATGTGATTTTATTGGCCAAAACCGTCTAAATAGGTTTTTCCCTGAAAACTAAATGGCATTCAACATAACAAAAGTGTTTATGACAGAATATTATGGTGTACTAAGTCTTATGTTGCCCATAGCAACACCGGTGACGTCATAAAATGACGTCATGCATATTTAAGATATCCGCCATCTTGGATCATCAATCTTGAATTTTCAAAAATATATTTTTTTTTTAACGGTGTCGCTCAATGCAAGGCCATTTGGCCACTTCTAGGCATAGAGCTAGCCTGTAACTGTAGCAGCAACTCTTCTCCCTGAGTCAGAAACATCATCACAAGTAGTGAGGACTAACTGACCCACTAGGAGAAGCAGGGGTTACGAGGCTGGTCGGGAAAATTCCCTACCCCTTTTTTTGACCATAATGGTTCGTTCCACTTCCGCTCACGTGGATTCTTTAACGTGCTTGAGGTGTGTCTCTTCTCAAACACGGGACCTCCATTTTAACGTCCCATCCGATAAGACGCCCCTAACCGAAGCTAGGTACTCATTTTCACCTGAGTGAAGTGAGGAAAATCGTGTAAAGTACCTTTCCCAAGGGTACAACGTCGCGGCGCATGTTCGGACTTGTTCGGGTACGACCCGGAATCGAACCCGGGTCTCCCGGTTTCACAGTCCTGTGATGTACCACTACACCACACGACGCCATTTTTCCATGATAAAGCCAAAAATACATTTTAAACATACTAAAGACCTTCATTTAAACCTTTTTTGGAAAAAGAAATGGAAGTATTGATGAAATTTTAATGAAAATAATCTGTATATACCTGTTCTAATGATATGGTCCGCCATCTTAGATTTTGGCCAATGACGTCATCAAATTAGCATAAATTATGCATATTTAATGATAAAATTTACATAAAATTATATGGGATGTTATTTATATTAGAAACCATGAGTAACTTGACATAAAACCCATAAAATTCTATTGTTGAAACAAAAAGTACTAAATTTAGCAAAAAATGCCTGTCAGAAACCCGTTGCCATGGTAACACAAATTTTTTTTATCTTATTCCAATGATAGAGAATTGTTGCCAACAATATTCTTGGAAAAGTCACCAAGTTTGGTCGTTCTACGGCTAGCCGTTCAGACGCTAGGTGACATCAAAGTTGCCGCGGGCACTTTTAGCCCCCCCCCCCGTGTACACTATATGACATCCAGTAGATTTCTAGCGGGGACCAATCAGAGGGCTGCTGACAGGTCACCGACTAGCAGCTATTAGCACCTTGTTTCATGTAAATGCCAAGAACTCAACCAGAGAGCGCAATTGTTTTTGTTTACTTCAGTCCTAAGTACTAGTACTTCCACAATCAGTTTGTAAAGTCATACCTTAGTAAAATCTACTTTGATGAACGAATCTAATTTGACGAACGAATCTAAACGGGACTGTAGACATGAAGTTTTGCACATTCAAATGGGGCTGCACTAGCGCTAATGGAGCGATCACTTCGGGAAGGAACGGATCATAGCAAAGCCGAGATTTGTGAAGCAAACGCAACCCATCGAAGACGGAAATGACAGACAACAAGCCAACAAAGACAACATCACCGGACCAACAAACTTGGAGAACATCACAACAACTTCAAGCGCTAACGTTGTAAGAACTGTGGAACCTCAAATTATGTTTGCGTCAGCGGAAAGGCTGCCGAAGCAACCACTACGTACAAAACTGCGACGAAAAAGTAACATGGGTTCGTCCCAAATCTGGACCAAGTGAGCTACAAAAGTAATAGAACCTAAAAGTATGCATCTTGCTTGTTGCTGTCAACTTACCCGTTAAAGATTGAACCGATACATGTACTTACTATAACTTGCCATACCCTGCCAAACACGACTACATTAGTGTTACTCTTTATCTTGTGCTGTATAATGTTTATGCGTTACATTATCTATCATTGCCATTTCTGTGAATTCTATAAAACATCTACTGTCAGTTTGTGTAACATTACGTAGTGCTACAATCTGCGTAAAAAGTGGGCTTCATTGCGTGTTATCTGCTAAGTCGTGTTGGTATTGAAAACTGTTTCATTGTGACGTTCTCCTACAAACAGCCAGCAGAATTATGACGATACCCGTTCTCAATACACATGCTGCAAACTAAAGAAATGGCAGTCCTACAAAAATTCTCTTTGTAATGTATAAGCGCTTTATATTGACGAACAATGGTTGTGAAGTACGTGTTTTCGCCTATCGTGTGCCACCAGACCAGTGATAATTGGCTACTCTACAAGTGAAAGAACCGCGTCCGTGGGCCTTGATAAATTATTCATTAGTTGGTCGCCGCTAGAAATTTACTGGATAGCATTCAGTGACGAGCCCCCCCCCCCCGGTCTAGGTAGGGTTAAAGATCCCACCTTTCGAAAAACGGTAGCGGCATGCCCCGGTGTGCGATGCATACAAAAGCTACTGTGTGGAATTGAAGATCCACTTCCAATCACCCGAATGGCGGCCTGGCGAACCTCTGTTCCGTATCAGCCACATGGTGATTACATCACCACACATGGTGATTACATCATCACCCGGACGAAGGCGTGGCGAACCCCGTCTTGTATTAAGCTAACGAAAGGGTATGCCACCTCGTAAGGGGCGGTATAACCCCGACCAATACGGTCGACTGATGATGATGATGAAAGGCACAATTTTTAGAACAATATTATCTTATCAGCTTTGTGCATAAAAAGATGCCGATGTAATAATAACAAGAAGCCATAGGTGACAATCCTCCGTGAAATTTTATATTTTGCAACAAAAATAATCCCAAGCGTCAACGCCAGACCTACTGTGCAGACATTAGGCAACGGTTAATACAATGAGGGCGCGTCACAATGATAAAACATAAAAAGACCCAAATCCATTACTGCTCCTAGGGCTTGTAAAGATACTGTGCTTCAAGTTCGAAGTTCATTTTAATTACACACACACAATCTTTGCACTCACATAAAGATCGGACTATCATTATCTATCATGGTCGTGTCACTAGTAACAAAGACAGCCCCACCGTCTTACCGTGCCTGTTACTTATTAAGCGCGACTGGCCATGCGGCCAGCACGCGCGAGTGTTACTGCCGCCGGTCAGATACCCGGGCAAAACCATTTCAACGACATTATAGGGATGTTTCAAAAATAAGCATTTACTCCAATATCAAAACTGCTAGGGTAAAAATAAAAAGACGTGCATCACCACGGGCATAATGGCACACCACATGCCAAATAACACAGAAATGCTACGTACGGAACAATGCGTTTTGGCTGCGAACATCTATGGTACCACTTATCGACCCTCCGCACCTCTGCATGAAGTTCCACCCCCCCCACTGCTATTCCAAACAACGCGTTTTTCTGGACCATTCCAATTCGCCTCGTAATTGTAGGGGTGCAATATTACATTGACCGCGCGAAAGCAGCAACGGCAAAAATACACATTCGTGCATCAACACGGGCATGCCCGCAGGCGGCGTATAAAATTGCGTGCCGATTACACAAAGAGAACCCAGTGTTTTGACTGCGAACACGAAAAACCAGCCGTTCACAACACTCCGTCCGGAGGTCCTGACCTCCTTCACGGAGTAATAACCATTATGTTTTGTTATGCGTTTTGGATGAATGGTCTAGAAATCGTGCGAGCATCGATAGATCGTCGACTGTATCTCTAGCGGCGTACGCCCGTGTGTCGAGCGAGGTAGTCGTTATGGTAATAGGATGATAATGTGAATTTGTGGCTCTTCTGGTAGTACTAGTATTTGTGTTGGGTCTGTCACAGAAGGATCTTCAGGAAGCGTACGGGAATGGTTATAAGGGCCGACTGGGAGATCTAGCATATCAGGAGAGAAACTAAGTATGCTTAAGTTAGCCCACGCACTTGTATTTGCAATAAACTTTCTCAAATTGATCCCGCCACAAACACATTATGAGGTACATAATACACACGACAAGCAGAGCACGAACTTACATAGTAACTAAATGATGAACAATTGACAAGGACGTCTTTGTACAGTATTTACTGGCTTTCGTCTGAGTCATTTATTTGTCTAATGTCTTACACGTCTTCAACGCTGACATAATCAATGTTTATTTATAACAAGTGACACTTTAATTGAGTGCCTCATTTTGCCACAGCATTCACTCGCAAACGGTAAAATGATAATCTACAGCAAACATGGTCGTCATGGTGTGAAGGAAACAAATCATTTCACACTGGAGGGTGATGTATTCTACTAGACTATAGGCCTAATACTTTAAAGCTTGCCTCGAGTATACTTGGAAGTGTAGTTCGAGTAAGGAGGTGTAATTTATAGCCATCCTTTATATCTTTAATATGGAGAGGTGTAAGTATTCTGGACTAGTATAGTCTATATTATACATAGATATGTACCGCATCATGTTTTCATCGCAAGTGGTCTGTTTACCTCCATGAAAAATGGAGGTATTGTTTTTGGCGTGTATGTCTGTGTGTGTGTCTGTGTCTCTGTGTGTGTTTCCGCAACTTTGTAGTCAGCATAACTTCATAACGCCTTTATGGGTTGTGATGATATTTGGTATGCTGGTAAGTCTTAGGAAGACAAAGCTGAAGGTCAAATATGGGCCTCCTGGTGGATGACCTTGGTACTGCAGCAGAACTTCCGGTTTTTGTATCTTTTGTCCTGAGCATGCTGTTGTCTTTACTTTTTGCTGACATATAGCTTTTCCTGTCAGAAATGAGTGGTGTGGGTTTGGTCCCCTTAGCAGCTTGTTCTGGAACTGCAGGGGACGTTCTGGCGAAATCTTTAAAAGCCAATAAGTCAAGACAGGAACAACGTATTGTCATCATTTTTGGTGTGTATGCAGCTAAGAGAGAATGGTACATTTTATGGAAATGAGGACTTAATTTGCATAATTAAGGAGGGAATTCTATAGTTACAGTATTTTATATAATAGTTCTTTTATATATGTAATCTATTTAATCTGTGGCAGGCAAAACATGAACAGATACCAATTATGCAAATGATGACCTAATTTGCATAATTAACGTGAAAATTCTGTTTTCTTCTTATTGGTGAATAATGGGAACTTTATACCTCGTGACATGTGTAAGTTACTTAAAGGTTAACACCACTATACATATATTATGTTAATGTAGAGGTCATTTGTATAATTAATGAGGACATGTTGAAATGAAGTATGACAAAGCAAGCCCATATTTCATGGAGGTATGAGATCTCGGAAATCTTGTTAAGAATAGTTTACATTCCATTATTACGACATCCATTCTAGCATGTATACGAGTCTGTACGAGTTTTTGGAGTTCTGTGAAGCGTCGGTAGCCTAGGTGCCATTCTCCGTAGTTACCACCGACTCCCTAGTGTCGCTAGCTACCATTGACTACGGAGGATGGCACCCAGGAGCCTTTGCAGGCTGGGTGTCATTATCCGTAGTTACCGCCGGCCCGCAATGGAGAATGGCACCCAGACCAAAGCCTCTGAGGAGGTGATTTTTAAGAAAAGTAAAAAATCAGTGCGCGCGCGGATACCACCCATGAAATATATAAAATCAGTGTGGCTTAACAACACAACTTACGTTCGTGTGTTCGCCATGGCAGAACCGACGAGAACCACGAACAGGAGAAGGATCATTCGCGCCATGGTAACGATTCTGGAAGCAATAGGTAAAAACAAATGTAAAAAAAAAATCAATATACAAGCTTTAGCAGCATCTACAACGAAGACAACATTTCCAATCGGTTACAAAGTCTTGCCTTTTTTCTAGAAAACTATATATAAAGCGCCCAACTTAAAAGTGGAGAAAGAGAATTTTTTAACGGCTCTCAGTGGCCAATGTGCAGGTGTTGTCACATTGGCGCACCAAATCCGTAAGGTGTTTTTGGCACACATTTAGACAGATTAGCCTAAGAGGCTCGGTGGGCGTCACTCCACCGTACAGGTGGGGAAGTCGTGTAAAGTGCCTTTGCCAAGGGCACAACGTCGGGCCACGGTGAGTATCGAACCCGGGACCTCTCGGGTCCGAGTCTAACGCTCTAACCGTTGCGCCACCGACGCCACAAAAGAGAAAAAAAGAGGAGAAAAACAACAAGAAGTCAAACTTACGGTGCGGCTCTTCGTTGTAGCTGAAAGAATCTACCAGGTCCTCAGGCTATGGTATGACGAAACTCTGCAGAGCAGGGACTTTTATACATCTTGTACTAAATGCAAATAAAGACTAACGTTATGTTCGAAAGCCTTCTCAAAAGGAAGCTGTCACTGTAATTTGCATTTCATCTAGCAATTTGTGAAAAATATTTACATAGGATTATTAAATCGTCTGCGGCTCACATACTTGGAGTCGGAATTAATTAAGTTTTTAAAGCTGTTATCGTCCTTATAAAAAGCTAAGTGTAAAAATATTTACATAACATTGAATTGAATTGTATGCATTAGGCGTCACGTACACAGTACTCGGATCCACAAGTAATTGGATTTTGAAAGCTGTCTCGTGCCACAAAAAAATTCGACAGGAGATACATAAAAATTGTTTTTAGATAAGCTGGCATGTACTTTTCTTTGGATTGGCACGGTTCTACACACCCACTCGACATAAGAGGGCACTCGCGGTTATTGTTAACACCTCTATGTAGGAATGCACCTAGCACGTCGCCATTTACAGGTTTGAAATTGAACTGTACAATAATTGTAATATTTCAGACATTGTTACTATTATCACCATGTTTTTTTGTCAATACAGTAGAGGCAA
Source organism: Branchiostoma belcheri (assembly GCF_001625305.1). NCBI lineage: Eukaryota > Metazoa > Chordata > Leptocardii > Amphioxiformes > Branchiostomatidae > Branchiostoma > Branchiostoma belcheri. The sequence goes on from NW_017802591.1 coordinate 1,000,315, forward strand.
ATGAAGTGATAAGGAAATGGTGTAACCGCAGACTGACAGGAACATAAAATTGGAGGTGAAGCTGGGAAAAGAACACTGACGTCAGGTCAAAGGTCACAAAAAGGTCCCAAGACACGTTACTAGAGGTCATTTTATTTTCTGTCGGCAAGTTCCTACTTCATGCCTACACAGATCTAGAATCAGCCGGAAAATTACAATAATGAATTTCAATTTAAAAACAATTAATTCATAACTCTAAGTACCAAGGCTCTTGATGGCCCACTCCGCTACAATGGTCCCTTTCTTGGGTAGACTGTCGTCAACACCTTGAGACGATTCATATTCCATCTTCTGATGAGACTTACATGTAGTTGCAACTTTCTCAGGTATAGACAGACCGTTAGGTCCTTCTTGGTCAAGGTTTCCAACAAATAAAAGGTCATTTTAAGGACCTTAAGAATCGTCCAACTATTGCCTCATGTACGATATTACCAGCAGTAAATTTTTGTATCAAACTCAAGACTCTTATTATAAATAGTTACAGGAAACAGGGTTTCGAGATTAACAGCAGTAAGATTGCGAGATTTAATCACGTTATTATATTTATATTTCAGTCCATACCACATGGCATGGATGAAATATATTGTGCTCTCTCATGTTTCTTCTTCTCCTCCTCCTCTTTCTCCAGCCACCCAGTCAAATGGATTCAACTCTGTCATTTTTCAGCCAAATGACATGAAATTTGGCATGGAGGTAGAGTGGGGCAATACCCCCAGGCGTTTTTTATACATGCCTTTGAAAATTTCTATGAAGGTTTTTGGGGCATTTTAGACTGGGAGCCATCAGATTTGTAACAGCTACCCCGAAAAAATCGTTGGGGTAGCCGTTACAAATCGGATGGCACCCGATTTTTTCTGGGTAGCCGTTGCAAATCGGATGGCGGCCAGGCTACTGTGCCTGGGCAAAACCCAGATTTTGCTATGGGCAACATTAGACTTAGTACACCCTAATATTCTGTCATAAACACTTTTGGTAAAGTTATGTTGTATACCATTTAGTTTTCAGGGAATAACCTTTCTAGACGGTTTTGGCCAATAAAATCACATTAATGACGTCATAATTACGTCATATTACGTCATAATGACATAAACGTTATAGATATGATAAATTTGTACTAGTACACCATCCTCTAAAAATTTGGTGGTCATACGACATACCGTTCTCGAGTTCTGAGGGGGGGCGGGTCAAATGACGCCCCCCCCCCCCGTCCCACCTAGCCCCAAAAAGCCGTCAAAAAGCCCGGTCTAGATAGGGTTAAATACGTGAGTACAGCCTTTAAGATTGAAATGCTATGCACAATACATTATCCGTGTGGGCAGGTACATGAGGGGGGGAGGGTCAAGGAAATTTTTTTTGTGCAAGGGGGAGGGTCAAGGGGAAAAAATTGACCCGGGGGGAGGGTCAGGGAATTTTTTTGCAAAAAAAAAAAAAAAAACAGTTTTCAAATTTTAAAAGAAATAGTGACCGCTCGGCACCGGCGCGGCGGAAGGCGCACAATTACGCTTGCGTCGGCCTTGGGGTCATCCGGACTCCAGTATGACGGTAACTGCCGTAATTCTTCCACCCAGAAATTTGTCAGTTTTGCCACTCAATTATACCTGGTACTTGTGTGCAAGTAGCATGGGAGATTTTGTAAATAAACTGCACTGTTTGTAATAATTGTATGTGACTGGTCACTCGACTGACATGTTTACTTAGTATTCCGACTCCGTGTAACGTTCAAGGGGAAAGGCTGTTCATGTTAGTTTCGAGAACAAATGCAAACAAATAAACATGAAAATAATCAGCAGGAACGAAATAGGTTTTAACAAAGGTTTCATCTTATTTCTCACGATGTAAGGCCTCCCAAACTCGGTAGCCACGTAGCTGAAAACATTGGACTAGAATACTATGCGGGAAGTAAACAAGTTTAGGGAAGAGGGCGGTCGCACCGATAATACGGCAGCGGCGGTAAAAGGAGAGGCCGACAAACACTCTCACCTTCCCTCTCAAAATGAGGAAAATGCGTTATTTGACGTTTAGAAATAAAAAATTTCCAGAACTCCCAGACTGCGAGCGTTCGCGCCTGTCTGCCCAAATATTTGGACGCACTCATGAGACGGGGCTGGCGGGAACGCTGGAACTTAGGAGAATGGCAAAAGTTGTAGAGCCCAAAACTTGTAGGGCAAAAATCCTGTTTAAAAACGTTCTTTTCCTACTTGTGAATCTCCAATCTTTCCATGGGTCAAAACACGGACACTTGCAGCACGGTCCCCCAAGTACTAATCTCCAAGCAGATCTTTTGGTGGGGGTAAGACAGTATCAAATTGGCCAGTCTGTATCCATTTCCCCACCCAAGATCTGCAGGCACTCGAACAGGGAGGAGCACTTCTTTTCAAAAAAATGGTGTTGCTGCCCCTCCTTGTGTCCCTATTAACAACTATCAAAAATTTGTTGTGCTAAGATTTTTACAAGCGGTTTATAGCTTAAATCTGGGACAAATGCAGTCACCCGCGCTCGTCTCAGTGGGAGTTCTCGCCTAACCCTGTCCAGATAATACTGTATGCTGGTACTAAAATATGCTGGCTGAAACATAGAAATGTCAATAACTGGGCTCATTGTGGTTCAAAACCGCAGATATTACAAAACATATGTTGGACCTTCTTTCCTTTAGTTAAACTGAACAAAATAACAGTTGGTGAGGGGACCCATAGAGAGTAATGCTCAACCAGCTGGCCCACTAGGAGGGCAAGAGCCTTGCCTGGTGGTCAGGGCAATAAACTACTTGGCAAGAGTATTTTGATCAGGCAACTACTAGGTGTTAATAGCCTTTGACGTTTCGACTGGAGGCAGATCTTGGGTGGGGAAATGGATACAGACTGGCCAATTTGATACTTTCTTACCCCCACCAAAAGATCTGCTTGGAGATTACCAAGTACCTTGTCCAGCAAGTCGGCACAGTTCTTGCGAAGCAGGTATCATGTTCACAATACCCGTTAAATGAACCGTGCGTCTGGGCTATATACCTTAATAGTTGGTCATTTTGTGATAAATATTCTGTGTACACATGTTTGAAACATGAATATTCTGAATACTACGGTCATTTCTCATGTCAATCCTGCTCACTCGAACGTGCACAGGAGGTGAACACGTTATCGTTTCTGTGGGGTACACAAATCGCGTGCTGTAATGACAATAAAAATGCTTTCTGTTGTCCTTTTAACCGTTGCTTTTCACCATTTTCAATGTCAGTGCCGGGGGAGGGTCAGGGGAAAAATTTCAAGCCAGCGGAAGGGGCAGGGAAAATTTTCTGGACCAAGCGGGAGGGTCAGGGAAAATGGTGGGCCCTCTCACGCACGATCCCTCCTCCCGATAAATATCGTACGAATTTGGAAAATACAAGCGAACAATGTACGGCTCTGAGCGGAGTTGACGGTACTCTGACGAGAACAAAGACAAACAAGGTCAAAACTATAAAAGTATGAAATATTTGACGGATACAGATGGTGGTCTCACGGTGGGAGACGGAACCGAGCGACGTAAGTAATGTTTGAAATTTCCTCCTCGTTCAGGTCATGTTTTTCGGTCTATCACTATGGTGACGAGGAATAACACAGGACTCTGACAGAACTTAGGTGATGGCGTTTTTAAATATTCATGTCATTGCGTACTTCTGACAATAGTCGGCCTTGCTCCGGAATAATAAGAGCGTGTTTTCAGGTGTGACGAGAATATCTCGATGTTGATTACTGTAATTCCTGATTTATGTCACGGTATTAAAATATGTTTGTTATGTATGTTCGTCACTTCTCTACCTCGAACTTTATCATTACCGTTAACAAATAATTCTCCGACTTTCTTTTCTCTGCACCTGACATCAACAAGTCACCCAAAGATTATTGGTATGTAATTTAAAAAAACATAAGCAAATATTACTCGCATTTACTGTATTCCAATCCATGTTGAGTTCCAGTGGGTGCGTTGGTTGTATTCTACGTCATTGTTCATAATATTTAGCTTAATAACAAAGCTATTTTTGAACATAATTACAGGACCTTTGATGTTGCTATGCCATTGTACCGCATATTTGGAAAAACATTTTGCATATATATATATCACCATAGTACGACCTAGTCGGGGCAGTTTTCTGTGCTCTTTTTGGCCTTCGTTTTCGGAACAATTTGACTCTTAAAATTTCTGTTCAAGTGACTTGACTTGCAAGAAGACCAACTGTGTACAGTACGCCTCTCTACATTTCAGTAACATCAGACGGGACGGTCTCCTCAGCACGATCAGCGGACACCAACAGACCGTCCGCCCGCCCGGACGCGGCGTGATGGCGGCACGACTTTTCACGGCTACGATCATCTGCGGGCTGATGTTTACCAAAGGTAGGGGATATACTTACTTGTAGGTTTGTACACAAACTTATCGAGATGTATAACAAAAGAGGGATAAAGTCATAATATTAAAGTTTACGGTTTAATATGTCAAAAATTTTGTTTCTGTTTTAGAGATAGGTATGTTTTTATAACTAGCAGTGTGTCACAGAACTCGAGGCATGTTGATAAGGTTTGAGGTTTGTCAATGATTACAGCTACTGATTACTAACTCAGTGGGTCGCAGACAAGCCGAAACAGGGTCATGTATTAAGCTTCTGTTGACAAATAATTGTTGACATTGCTGGAGGCTGTGCGGCGTGAGATACATTCCAGGATTTTGCACAGTTTTCATCGACTTGAGTGCATGCATCTACCTTGTCCCTTTAACATAGTTGTGGTCTTACGACATGCACCGACACCGGTTAAGTAATATAAAAACAAATAATGTAGAAAATGTCTTGCTTTGTTTCGCATAACCGGTAAACTGCTTTTAGGCGTAACACACCAGCTTTGTACTCGTACATGTAAGTACAAGCTGCGTAAGACCTGTTTAAGCCACACCGGGAAGGTCCTATCCGATGGACGTCCCTAACCAAAGCTAGGTACTCATTTATACCTGAGTGAAGTGAGTAAAGTCGTGTAAAGTGCCTTTTCCAAGGTGACAATGTGGGATTCGAATCCGGGACCTCTTGGTTCCGAGCCGAAGACCCTACCGCTACGGCACACGACCCCACAAGTTTATTGAGCTACGTAGCCTTTCTCATCCGTTTCCTTTGTGGACGGGTTTTTCTTACAAGCAACTTGATAAAAACTATTGGTGTATTTGCCTCTCATGCGAAAGCATTTCATAATACAGTTTTTGTCTGAATCGAATGAGACATGTTTTGAGTAAACGCACAGAAACTCTTAAAAAATCTAATAAAGAACAGATGAATGGGAACACCAAAATAGACTATGTCTACACGTATTCATCTATTCAAACCACGTAGGCATGAGTCATCAAGGCGTTGTCGCCATGTCTTCACAGGATCGCCACAGCGCGCGCCTTCTTGAATTGTTGGAACATGAAGCGCTCACAGATAGACAACTGCAAGTGAATTTTATGATAATATCCTCCACAGAGTCCACATTTAAAGAGATAGGATGAACAAAACAAGTCAGGCATTTTCAAATTTGGAGGTAATAAACTTTGAAATAACAGTTTAGGTGCGTAAAAAGGAAGTCGGAGATATATTTGTTAACGGTAATGATAAAGTTCGCGGTACAGAAATGACGAACATACATAACGAACATATTTACCGCGGCAAAATCAGGAATTACAGTAATCAACATCGAGATATTCTCGTCACACCTGTGTTACTCACCTGAAAACACGTTCTTATTATTCCGGAGCAAGGCTGACTATTGTCAACAGTACGCAATGACATGAATATTTAAATAGTCCTCACCTACTAGTAAGTTGTACCAGTCTCCTCTGTTGTTTCTCGTCACCATAGCGACAGACCGAAAAACATAACCTGAACGAGGACGTGTGTTCTATACTACATAGTCTTTGTAACTTATAAAGGTAGATGAATCCCATAGTATGTTTGTTATACAGCAATCCTGTACAATTGTTGTGCAACAAAGTTTATTGTCATTGATAACCCCCACCCTGGTGAATTGCTGTGTAAGGGAAGTCAAATTAGGCAGAAATTGGCCAGAGATGACAACAATGACAATGCCATAAAAGCTATTACATCGTTGTTCAGAAAACGCGCACGAAACTCTCAGAAAAGACATTGTTGTGTGCCGTTGCTTTTGTGCCCACCCACTATTTCTGACTAATAAAGAACAGACGATAAACGGGAACTGAAACATAGACTGTTTATCATGAAAGTCCATCTGTGTTGGTAGTAATCATAGTAAAACATTAAACTTTATTCCAACACACAGTACAGAGAGATCAAATTTTCAGAGGCATTAAGGAGGCAATATATATAAGAGCACTCCAGCCTTCACTTAATAGAGATGGTGGACGATATAAACTCCCTGGCACTGTTGATCAATTGCTTACGTCACGTATCAGTAAAGTCTCGTGTGATTAAGGTCACGTGTTTGTAAACCGTAACTCTCGCGAGATCACGTTGTAAAGTGATTCTGTATCTGTATCTGTATCTGTATAGCCGGTATAACCGCCTTTTGGCGTAACGCACCGGCGTCGCAGGCACGCGGCACGGCGGCAGCTGGCTGTATTACACCGATCGACTTGTTACACCTAACCCTTGAACTTCTAACTCTAGACATTGTTTAAAGCTATCTAATGACAATGCCCCTACTGTACTTGGTGACAGTGAGTTCCACTCTGCGATAGTTCAAGGAAAGAATGAATTCTTGAACACCTCTATCCTCGGTTGATAACTCTGGTACTTGAAGGCATGGCTATTTCTTAGTAGTTGGGACGTCCACCAGTTTATTAGTCATTTTGTACATCATGCATAGTCTGAAGATTTTTCTTCTGTCTTCCAGTGAGGCCCACTGTAGGTTTCTTTTCATTTCCGTGACACTGGCACCTCTTTCATACTTGTTTATACAGAATCTTGCAGCTTGATTCTGTACCCTTTCCAATTTGTCTTTGTCTTTCTTTGTATATGGATCCCATACTGTCGCAGCATATTCTAGGTTCGGTCTTACAAGTGACGTGTATGCAAGTGATTTTACTCTAGTTGGACATGCCCACAGATTACGTTTGATTACTCCCAATGTCTGTTTCGCCTTAGTTGTGATATTACTAACATGTGCACCCCACTTCAGACCGCTTGTCAGAGTGACGCCCAGATACGGATGGATTTTTGTGGCTGCTAAAGCCTGGCCACAAAATTGGTAGCTAGTTGCATGTGGTGTTTGTTTGTTTGTTATGTGCATAATGTAGCATTTTTCGGGATTAAACTGCATGAGCCATTTGCTTTGCCATTCTTCCAGTGTGTTCAGGTCTTTTTGCAGAAGTTGTGAGTCGGTCTGTGTAGACAGCTCTACATACAACAGACAGTCATCGGCAAATAACCACACGTTTGAGTCAAGCTGATCTGGTAGGTCATTTATATAGAAGAGAAAGAGCAATGGTCCCAGGACGATTCCTTGAGGGACCCCAGGCGCTACTTTAACTGGAGCCGACGCCTTCCCTTCAACCACTACTGTTTGCTCCCTGTTGGTCAGGAAAGCCTTTAACCAACAGCCTCGGATTCCATAATACTCCAGTTTTAAGATGAGCCTGCCATGGAGGGACTTTGTCAAAAGATTTAGTGAAATCAAGTATTGTTAAATCTACCTGCCGTTTATTGTTCAGTGCGCCAGCTATGTCATAGACTGTTAGTATAAGCTGTGTTTCTGTGGATCGTTTGGCTCTGAATCCATGCTGGTAATCCGTCAGTATACTGTAGCTTTCTAAGTGCTTTATGACTTGGCTATGGATAATATGTTCAAGTAGTTTGCAGGATACGCAGGTCAGTGAAACAGGTCTGTAGTTGCTGGGGACCGCTCTATCTCCTTTTTTAAAGATGGCGCATATATTTGCACCTCTCCAGTCTTTAGGGATTTCTGCAGTGTTTAGCGAGTATTGGAAAATATTGGTTAGTACAGGTGCGTTTTCACTAGCTGTCAATTTGAGAAACCACGGTGGAATTTGGTCTGGTCCGGATGCTTTAGATGGATTGAGACCTTGGAGCATAGGTGATTGGTCATTAATTATCCTGATGAAGGCGACAGTGGTCGCTGAAAATTTGATCTCTCTGTAAACTGTGTGTTTTACTATAGACTGTTTACTATAGACTTTTTATGTCCACACGTATTTATCTATTCAAACCGCATAGGCATGAGTCATCAAGGCGTTGTCACGATGTCTTCACAGGATCGCCACGCGGCCTTGCTTCTTGGATTCTTAGAAAATACAGCATTCACAATTATACAACAGCAAGTAAATTGTATGGATGAGATTTTCCCCAGACTCCAAATTTCATGCGATACGGTGAACAAAACAAGTCGGGCGAAAAGTATCCATACATTTTTAAATTTTCATAAACTTTGAAATAAGAATTGAGGAGAAAAATTCTAAATGTCGTTCATAATGTGTAAGCATTAACTAGAAGAAAGCGCTTGTCTTAGCAATATTGGCAACTAATAAGCTGCTGGATATTCATATGCGATGTAATACCTTAGACTGTCAACACTTGCCATCAAAGACCAAGTAATTATGCCTCATATCACTGGAACAACTTTAAAAAATAGGCATTTTGAGACAGAACTGATAGATGTTTATGACATTTGCGACTTGTTGACCACCGTCGGAAGGCAACAAAATTTCGTCTTTTTTTTTCAAAATAAGGCGAAAGTCTATGCGCGCGATGAGCCTCTATGCTGTTTGTATTCTAAAGCAACTTTAATTATGGTTAGAGGATGTGGTTTACTGTATAACCATGTGCACCGGTAAGTAACTGAAGGCATTGGACGCTACGATATTGGGATTTTCTTTCACACAACCAGAGATTCGTCCTAGCTTGCTTCCGTTTCGATGTCTATCAGACACCTTCGTCAGAACGTTTTGACTGGAGTCCAGCTTTTTGCCGTTATATGTAGCCGATGTAGGTGGCGCTTTTGCGGCGAGAACACAATCTCAAACATGGCTTACTTTGTATCTCCCCTCGTCCCGGCTCACATTAGTGCCACCTACATCGGTTGAATATAGCGGCGAGAAGCCATAACCCAATCAGCTCATTTCTTCTCATAGATCCTATGCTTCTTGATCTGATTAGAAGCATAGGATCTATGAGAAGAAAAGGAAGAGTAAATAGGTAAAAACAATATTCAAGTCCATACCATGTATATGTTCAAATAAATATGTATAGAATCAGTGACCATGTATAAAACACATTAGCCTTCCTTCACGCTTACATAGTGGCGTTACGTTACCTGCACCTGATGATGTTATTTCTCATTCCACAGTAACCAGCGCCACCGGATGTGGAGGTGACCTGACGGCTCCTTCTGGTGGCCCTGTGACGTCACCCAACTATCCCGGTAACTATGGCAACAATGAGAACTGTGAGTGGCTGATCACTGTACCAGAAGGAAGCATCATTATCCTCACGTTTGACAGCTTCGACACTGAGGAACGTTGGGACTTTCTCACCATCTACGATGGAGCCAGTGATAATGCGAAAGAGATAAAAAAGTAATAATTATCATTTATTTATTTCAGACACTCACTGGCCCATAGTTAGACAGCGCAGAAACAAAACATAAATACATATTAAAAGAAAACCAACACGAATTAAATTCTATACAAACAGACGTTTCTTGAGGTTTGTTAAGTATGAGTTGCGATGGAAGGAAACCGACCTAAGTACAGACTGAACACTATTGTTAGAGTCAATAAATGAACTTTATTGCCCGACAGTTGTACATTGTACAATGTTGGCAACAAGTTCAATGTGAGCAATACGATAGGTCTATTCTAAGACACTACTTCAAAAAATATTAACGTATTGAAATGATTGTATCTGTATCTGTATGGCCGGTATAACCGCCTTTCAGCGTAACACACCAGCTTCGCAGGCACGCGGCGCGGCGGCAGCTGGCTATATTACACCGATCGACTTGTTACACCTAACCCTTGAACTTCTAGCTCAAGACATTGTTTAAAGCTATTTATTGACAATGCCCCTATTGTACTTGGTGACAGTGAGTTCCACTCTGCAATAGTTCTAGGAAAGAATGAATTCTTGAACACCTCAATCCTTGGTTGATAACTCTGGTACTTGAATGCATGGCTATTTCTTGTTCCCTTCTGGGCTGGTATTAGGTATTTATTAGTTGGGACGTCCACCAGTTTATTAGTCATTTTGTACATCATGCATAGTCTGGACATCTTTCTTCTGTCTTCCAGTGAGGTCCACTGTAGGTTTCTTTTCATTTCCGTGACACCAGCACCTCTTTCATAGCTGTTCATACAGAATCTTGCAGCTTGATTCAGTCTGTACCCTTTCCAGTTTGCCTTTGTCTTTCTTTGTATATGGATCCCATACTGTCGCAGCAAAATCTAGGTTCCGTCTTACAAGTGACGTGTATGCAAGTGATTTTACTCCAGTTGGACATGCCCACAGATTACGTTTAATCACTCCCAATGTCTGTTTCGCCTTAGTTGTGATATTATTAACATGTGCACCCCACTTCAGTCCACTTGTAAGCGTGAAGCCCAGATACGGATGGATGTTTGTGGTTGCTAAAGCCTGACCACAAAACTGGTAGCTAGTAGCATGTGGTGTTCGTTTGTTTGTTACGTTACGTTTATTACAGGACTTCTCTCTTTGTAAGGCACCACATTTATGTTTTGGCCTAAGTACCAGGAATTGTGCTAACGGATTCACACGAATTTAACGGAATGCATACGATCCATTATTAGAAACATACGAATTCTATGGATTCCATACGATCCATTACTAGAAACGAATCTTACGGAATACATAGGATCCATTACTTGGAAACATACGATCCTTGCTATATAAATTCGGTGACGTGGGCCACTACCACGTGACATCCGCGACGGATCGACGGTGGACTCTAGCGAAGTTATGTGTTTTCCTTTCTCCCTACAATATTTTTGGCTTAAAGAACTTTAAGGGTTTATCATGTCCTGCTAAAAACCAGAAACCTAAATCTGCACTTAAGTGGGCTTCGTTAGCGATATATTCGCCTGTATTTTAGACCAAAATTTTAGCAGGGCGAGACAAAGAATCGGTGTTAAAACGTACCGTAGTGCTCACATAACGTTACCAGTATTTTCAACAAATCTTGAAGCACTCTAGATACGATCCGATAGTTGCGACGGTTATGGATAGCGATTATCGGAGTAACTAGAAAGGCCGACATTTGCTTTGGAGCAAATTCAGCATGGCTTCACCACATTTTACGACATGGCAGGAACTGAGAAGGAGAATACAAGGGAAACAATGTTTCACATCGATATAAATATAGTATGAAGTGACATATAACTACGAATACAACAGTTGGATAGGTATATCCCCTACATCATTGATTAGTATTTTTATTTGCATAATGCAAACTGTTGATTTTCAAGATAGAAAAGCGTTTATGCCCCACATTCCAATGCTTGAGCAGGAAAGTTTGACATACCTACCAAAACAATTCAATGCAGTACCTACTTTTGATATGGTATACAGCTGTTCGTGAAGTTAACTCAATCAAATTCCAACAGCCAATGAGCAGGAAGATTAAAGGAAAGCTGCATGCCTATTGGTTCTTGCTCTGCATGCCAGACTGATGACTCATTGATAGGCACTATTGCAATTATATATTAATATATATATATATAACTATATATTGTGACCTAAAAACGGTCAAAAAATCCCCAATTATACAAGTTTCAGGGATAGTATGCCAAAATGTACAATTAATTGTTGTTGGTAGATATATGAAGCATACCCATACCAAATTTCAGATGATTTGAGTGTAATACCTGGTCTCCAGGACCCAAAATGTACAGATTTTGTCCAAAAATAGCCAAAAAGCCCAATTTTACACAATTTATAAGTAGTGTATAAACTTTATACCATCAATAACAACAATAAACATCTACACAAAAAACTACCATATATATATATATATATTTACAAACAAAAACACCCACCAAAACAATATCACACAGTCGAAGACATGAGCCCTACGAACTCTAGTATTTTTATGAATCAAAACTACACGAAGTAATAATGATAACCAACCAAAATGGGATATTCAAGCCACTCTTCACGCTTGACGTAATTCTGCATAACGAAAAACAGGCCCAAAAGCTGGTAATATTACAATAGTTTGTGCGTCAGATATTGATTTTTGTTTTGTTTTATTGTTTTATTACACAACATCTAGGCTAACGGGTCGCCACTCGCAAATTAGCCCCATCATCAGCACATCCAATACGATGTTCCTGAGGTTTACATCTAGCCGTAGGATCAGCCATCAGGGGTTCCAGTTCAACTACACAAGTAAGATCTTTGGTTACACTTCTCACATTTAAAAAAAATTAAGGTAAATGATATTATTTAGTATGCTGTTCAATAAAAACTGTATTTGTGGCGGATTATTTTGATTTTTTATTTTCAGTATATGATTAGTTTTGGGGGTCCAGAAGATGCGATTTTTTTTGCAACATAAAAATTCAGAAATTGTTTTTGGTCTGTCTCTGTGTATGTCTGTGTGCCTCTGTGTGTGCGTTTCCACATAAATGTTGTCGGTGTTAACTTAAGAACACCTTCATGAATTGTGATGATGTTTGCTATATGCTGGTAGGTCTTAGACCAAGCTTAAGATTACATTTGGGCCTCCTTCTAACGGACCTTGGTACTGCAGCAGAACTTCCTTTATTTGCATATTTTGCCCTGAACCTGTTATGGTATTAATTTTATGGTGGAAGATAGTTTTCATGTCAAGAACAATTGGTGTGGGTTTGGTCTCCCTATCAGCTTGTTCTGGAACTAAAGGGGTGAATGTTTTAAAGTGGATAAATCAAGAAAGGAACGACGAATTTTCTGGAGTTCAGGCACGTAGATAGCTTAAACAGAGATGTCAATCAAGTAAATTCAATGCCTTTATTTTACTTTGTAAAGCTTGTTCGGCCTGTAATAAGTCCTTAACCTTTAAAATCCATGATCACAATGTGCAGAATGAAATGCAAACTATGTAAATGGGGGCTTAATATGCATGATTGATAAGAAAACTTAAAAGTTGCATTGTTGCACACAATAGCACACAATATAAGTATGCAATATATGTCATATATGCAGAGTGGAACATTAACAGATAACAATAATGCAAATATACACATAATTG
>NW_017802591.1:1013611-1015104 GCF_001625305.1 Branchiostoma belcheri
ATGGAAGGAAACCGACCTAAGTACAGACTGAACACTATTGTTAGAGTCAATAAATGAACTTTATTGCCCGACAGTTGTACATTGTACAATGTTGGCACAAGTTCAATGTGAGCAATACGATAGGTCTATTCTAAGACACTACTTCAAAAAATATAAATGTATTGACATAATGTACGTTACGATTATTACAGAGCTTTCTCTTTGTAAGGCACCACATTTATATTTTGGCCTAAGTACCAGGAATTGTGCCAAAGGATTTACACGAATTATACGGAATGCATACGATCCATTATTAGAAACATACGAATTCTATGGAATCCATACGATCCATTAATAGAAACGAATCTTACGGAATACATACGATCAATTACTTGGAAACATACGATCCTTGCTACATAAATTCGGTGACGTGGGCCACTACCACGTGACATCCGCGACGGATCGACGGCGAACTCTAGCGAAGTTATGTGTTTTCCTTTCTCCCTACAATATTTTTGGCTTAAAGAACTTTAAGGGTTTATCATGTCCTGCTAAAAACCAGAAACCTAAATCTGCACTTAAGTGGGCTTCGTTAGCGATATATTCGCCTGTATTTTAGACCAAAATTTTAGCAGGGCGAGACAAAGAATCGGTGTTAAAACGTAATACTCATAACGTTACCAATATTTTCAACAAATCTTGAAGCAGCACTCTAGATACGATCCGATAGTCGCGACGGTTATGGATAGCGATTATCGGAGTAACTAGAAAGGCCGAGATTTGCTTTGGAGCAAATTCAGCATGGCTTCACCACATTTTACGACATGGCAGGAACTGAGAAGGAGAATACAAGGGAAACAGTGTTTCACATCGATATAAATATAGTATGAAGTGACATATAACTAAGAATGCAACAGTTGGATAGGTATCCCCTACATCATTGATTAGTATTTTCATTTGCATAATGCAAACTGTTGATTTTCAAGATAGAAAAGCGTTTATGCCCCACATTCCAATGCTTGAGCAGGAAAGTTTGACATACCAACCAAAACAATTCAATGCAGTACCTACATTTAATATGGTATGCAGCTGTTCGTGGAGTTAACTCAATCAAATTCCAACAGCCAATGAGCAGGAAGATTAGAAGAAAGCTGCATGCCTATTGGTTCTTGCTCTGCATGCCAGACTGATGACTCATTGATAGGCATCCCCAACTATATCATATGTTGTGACCTAAAAACGGCCAAAAAATCCCAAATTATACAAGTTTCAGGGAGAGTATGTAAAAATTTACAATTAATTGTTGTTGGTAGATATATGAAGCATACCCATACCAAATGTCAGATGATTTGAGTGTAATACCTGGTCTCCAGGACCCAAAATGTACAGATTTTGTCCAAAAATAGCCAAAAAGCCCAATTTTACACAATCTTTAAGTAGTGTATCAACTTTATACCATCAATAACAACAATAAACATCAACACAAAAAAACTACCATATATATATATATATAT
>NW_017802591.1:1015124-1018408 GCF_001625305.1 Branchiostoma belcheri
CATCAGCACATCCAATACGATGTTCCTGAGGTTTACATCTAGCCGTAGGATCAGCCATCAGGGGTTCCAGTTCAACTACACAAGTAAGATCTTTGGTTACACTTCTCACATTTAAAAAAAATTAAGGTAAATGATATTATTTAGTATGCTGTTCAATAAAAACTGTATTTGTGGCGGATTATTTTGATTTTTTATTTTCAGTATATGATTAGTTTTGGGGGTCCAGAAGAAGCGATTTTTTTTTTTGCTACATAAAAATGTAGAAATTGTTTTTGGTCTGTCTGTGTGTCTGTGTGTGTGTGTGTGTGCGTTTCCACATAAATGTTGTCAGTGTTAACTTAAGAACACCTTCATGTATTGTGATGATGTTTGCTATATGCTGGTAGGTCTTAGACCAAGCTTAAGATTACATTTGGGCCTCCTTCTAACTGGCCTTGGTATTGCAGCAGAACTTCATTTATTTGCATATTTTGCCCTGAACCTGTTATGGTATTAATATTTTGGTGGCCGATAGTTTTCATGTCAAGAACAATTGGTGTGGGTTTGGTCTCCCTATCAGCTTGTTCTGGAACTACAGGGGTGAAATCTTTTAAAGCGGATAAATCAAGAAAGCAACGGCGACAGAGCTTTTTTGAGCTTGGTGGGACCGGGGGGGGGGGTGCTCTTTCAGCCCCCCCCTCAGAACTCGCGAACGGTATATCGTAGGACCACTAAATTTTCAGATGGTGTACTAGTTAAAATTTATCATACGTACAATTTTTAGGTCGTTGTGACGTAATATGACGTCATTATGACGTCATTAATGTGATTTTATTGGCCAAAACCGTCTAGATAGGTTATTCCCTGAAAACTAAACGGTATACGACATAACTTTACCAAAAGTGTTTATGACAGAATATTAGGGTGTACTAAAGTCTTATGTTGCCCATAGCAACACCGGTGACGTCATAAAATGACGTCATGTATATATTACCTATCCGCCATCTTGGATCATCAATCTTGAATTTTTTCAGTTTTTTTTTTAGTATAAAGCCTAAAATACATTGTAAATAGACTAAAGACGTTCATATGAACCTTTTTTGTAAAAAGAAATGGGAGCATTGATGAAATTTTAAGGAAAATAAGCTGTATTTACCTGATCTAATGATGTGGTCCGCCATCTTGGATTTTGGCCAATGACGTCGTCAAATTAGCATAAATTATGCATTTTTTTTAAAGATAAAATTTACATATAATTATATGAGATGTTATTAATATTAGAAAACATGTGTAACTTGACATAAAATCCACAAAATTCTGTTGTTAAAGCGGAAATTATTAAATTTAGTAAAAAATGCCTGTCAGAAACCCGTTGCCATGGCAACAAGAAAAATCATAATCTTATTCCACTGATACAGATTTATTGCCAACAATATTTTAGGAAAAGTCACCAAGTTTGGCGGTTTTAGCTCTAGCCGTTCAGACGCTATGTGACATCAAAGTTGGCGCGAGCACTTTTAGCCCCCCCCCCGGTCTAGATAGGGTTAAACAGAGATGTCAATCAAGTAAAGTCAATGCCTTTATTTTACTTTGGAAAGCTTGTTCAGCCTGTAATAAGTCCTTAGCCTTCCAAGTCCATGATCACAATGTGCAGAATGAAATGCAAACTATGTAAATGGGGCTTAATATGTATGATTGATAAGAAAACTTAAAAGTTGCATTGTTGCACACAATATTACCTCAAATGTACCAAGGACTAGCAGGCTGTGGAACTCCTTACCAGCCTCGGTCTTCCCTGACAGTCCCAATATGACTAAGTTCAAGACTGCTGTAAACAATTTCTTGTTGAACTCTTAGAGATTTTCCAATTTATGACAATTAATTATGTACCATGCAACTATGTATTATGTATAATGTATCTGATAATTTTGGGATCGAATGTGTCTGTGCACTTAAGCGAGGGGAATCAATGTGACATTATATTGAACCGAAAATCATCGATATACGATGTTAAGACCAGATTCACTTTGCACTGATTAGAAAAAAAAATAGCACACAATATAAGTATGCAATATATGTCATATATGGAGAGTGGAACATTAACAGATAACAATAATGCAAATATACACATAATTGGTATAATAGATGGGAAATGAAGGAAATCCATACATTTACATTGTTTTGTTTCAGGCAGTTCTGCAGGCCAATGCTGGGATCCTGGTGTACCGGCCAATGGGAACAGGGATAACAACAGTAACTTTACATCAGGACAGACAGTCAGGTACACCTGTATGGACGGGTATCAGCTGAGGGGGACTGCTAATATAACCTGCCAGCCGGACGGGACTTGGAATGGTG
Organism: Branchiostoma belcheri; assembly: GCF_001625305.1. Classification (NCBI taxonomy): domain Eukaryota; kingdom Metazoa; phylum Chordata; class Leptocardii; order Amphioxiformes; family Branchiostomatidae; genus Branchiostoma; species Branchiostoma belcheri. The sequence goes on from NW_017802591.1 coordinate 1,017,462, forward strand.
CTACACCAACTTGTGAAGGTACTAAATAAAGAATTAACGTATTTTTAATGTTTGCATATTACATACCAATAATTGTTGGGTGTATTGCTGATGATGTTATTTCTCATTCCACAGTAACCAGCGCCACCGGATGTGGAGGGAACCTGACAGCTTCTTCTGGAGGCCCTGTGACGTCACCCAACTATCCCGATAACTATGGTGACAATGAGAACTGCGAGTGGTCGATCACTGTACCAGAAGGAAGCATCATTCGCCTCACGTTTGACAGCTTCAACACTGAGTTCAGTCGGGACTATCTGACCATCTACGATGGAGCCAGTGATAATGCTCCAGAGTTGGAAGAGTAATTATTATCATTTATTTGTTTCAGGCTGAACTATTACAGACTATTACAGACTGTTCTTAGAATGAATGAATGAACTTTATTGCCCGACAGTTGTACATTGTACAATGTTGGCAACAATGACAATGTGAGCAATACGATAGGTCTATTCTAAGAAACTACTACTACTGCAAAGAAAACGTAAATGACGTATTGACATGATGTACGTTACGTTTTTTACAGGACGTTCTCTCCTCTGTAAGGCACTACATATATATTTAGGCCTATATAGTTGGCCTAAGTACGTAGATATGGAGTCGGGGTATAACTTCAGTACATTGAATTTTTTTTGTGTTGGTCTTTGGGAAAGGTTTTACAAGTCTTTACACGTGATCACTTATTCATTTTTCTATTGCCAGCTTATGCAAACCGATTCTTAATTTGCTAATGTTAACTGTTAATGTTAAATGTTAATGTTAAATGTAACTGACACCAAATGCACCAGTCATGTTAAAAACAAACACCTCACTGGCACTACAAGTTCAAGGCAGATCGAAACACACGATAAAGATTTAAGTTATATATTTTATGCTCCTTAAATCAAATCTACACGAAGTAATAAAGA
>NW_017802591.1:1018428-1020954 GCF_001625305.1 Branchiostoma belcheri
TTGGGCCTCCTTCTAACGGACCTTGGTACTGCAGCAGAACTTCCTTTATTTGCATATTTTGCCCTGAACCTGTTATGGTATTAATTTTATGGTGGAAGATAGTTTTCATGTCAAGAACAATTGGTGTGGGTTTGGTCTCCCTATCAGCTTGTTCTGGAACTAAAGGGGTGAATGTTTTAAAGTGGATAAATCAAGAAAGGAACGACGAATTTTCTGGAGTTCAGGCACGTAGATAGCTTAAACAGAGATGTCAATCAAGTAAATTCAATGCCTTTATTTTACTTTGTAAAGCTTGTTCGGCCTGTAATAAGTCCTTAACCTTTAAAATCCATGATCACAATGTGCAGAATGAAATGCAAACTATGTAAATGGGGGCTTAATATGCATGATTGATAAGAAAACTTAAAAGTTGCATTGTTGCACACAATAGCACACAATATAAGTATGCAATATATGTCATATATGCAGAGTGGAACATTAACAGATAACAATAATGCAAATATACACATAATTGGTATAATAGATGGGAAAGGAAGGAAATCCATACAGTTACATTGTTTTGTTTCAGGCAGTTCTACAGGCCAATGCTGGGATCCTGGTGTGCCGACCAATGGAAACAGGGATAACAACAGTAACTTTACATCAGGACAGACAGTCAGGTACACCTGTATGGACGGGTATCAGCTGAGGGGGACTGCTAATATAACCTGCCAGCCGAACGGGACTTGGAATGGTGCTCCACCAACTTGTGAAGGTAATAAATAAAGAATTAACGTATTTTTTAATGTTTGCATATTACATACCAATAATTGTTGGGTGATGATGTTATTTCTCATTCCACAGTAACCAGCGTCACCGGATGTGGAGGGAACCTGACAGCTTCTTCTGGAGGCCCTGTGACGTCACCCAACTATCCCGGTAACTATGGCAACAATGAGAACTGCGAGTGGCTGATCACTGTACCAGAAGGAAGCATTATACGCCTTACGTTTGACAGCTTCAACACTGAGTTCAATCGGGACTATCTGACCATCTACGATGGAGCCAGTGATAATGCTCCAGAGTTGAAAGAGTAATTATTATCATTTATTTGTTTCAGGCAGAACTATTACAGACTATTCTTAGAATGAATGAACTTTATTGCCCGACAGTTGTACATTGTACAATGTTTGCAACAATGACAATGTGAGCAATGCGATAGGTCTATTCTAAGAAACTACTACTACTGCAAAGAAAACGTAAATGACGTATTGACATGATGTACGTTACGTTTGTTACAGGACGTTCTCTCCTCTGTAAGGCACTACACATGTATTTAGTCCTAAGTACGTAGATATGGAGTCGGGGTATAACTTCAGTACATTGAAAATTTTTTGTGTTGGTCTTTGGGAAAGGTTTACTAGCTTTACACGTGATCATATTCATTTTCTATTGCCAGCTTGTGGGAACTGATTCTTAATTTGCTAATGTTAGCTGTTAATGTTAAGTGTTAATGTTAACTAACTGACACCAAAGGTATTAGTCAGGTTAAAAACAAACATCGCACTGGCATTACAAGTTCTAGGCAGATCGAAACACACGATAAAGATCTAAGTTATATACATGTATTTTATGTTCCTTAAATCAAATCTACACGAAGTAAAAATTATAACCCATCAACATGGTGTATTCAAGCTACTCTAAACGCTTGGATTCATTCTGCATAACAAAAACTACACAAAAGATGGGAATATTACAATAGTTTGTGCGTCAAATATCGATTTTCCTTATCATTTCATAATGTCTAGGTTAACCGGTGACCAATCGCAAATTATCCCCATCATCAGCACATCCAACACGATGTTCCTGAGGTTTACATCTAACAAAAGGGTCAGACGTCAGGGGTTCCAGTTCTCCTACACAAGTAAGATGTTATGCTACATGTACACTTCTCAAATTGAAAAAAGGTAAATGATGTCCTTTAGAATGTTGTTCAATATGAACTGTATTTGTGGCGGATTTCTTTAATTTTCGGTATATGAATAGTTTCCAGGATTTAGGTAAATAAAAATGTAGGTATTGTTATTGCTCTGTCTTTGTGTCTGTCTGTATGTCTTTGTGTGTAAGTTTCCATCTAGTTGTGGTCAGCGTTACCTATGGCCCAAGAACGTCTTCATGAATTGTGATGACGTTTGCTATATTGGCAGGTCTTAGGGCCTTCTCCTGACTTGGTAATGCAACAGAACTTCTGTTTTTTAAAATCTTTTTCCATAACATTCTATGGTCTTGATTTTTTGGGGTCTAGGTTTGGGTTTTTGTTTTTATTTTTGGCGTGTTTTTAGGCTTTTATACGGTTTTCTTTTTGTACTGGATTTTTTTCCCAACCTCTGCTTGGAGACTGATGATACCTTTCCATATTACTTTTTTTCTAATTTGGTAAATGTGCATGATTGATAAGGGCTTTTGAAATTGCATTGTTGTACATAATATGACTTTATGGTTTGTAACATTGAGATTCTTAATTGACACAACAAAAAACACGGCGGT
>NW_017802591.1:1020974-1025100 GCF_001625305.1 Branchiostoma belcheri
CAACGGGTAAAATACGAAAATAAACAAAGTAATTGGAGAGTAAATACTCGTCAAAATAAAATGTAATAAGTGATTTTGTTTACCTCAAATGTTATTCTTGCACTGCCTTTGCTCCACTTTGTGTACATTTGCTTCCAAATGAGATCAATTTCGGATTTCAAAAAGGGTTCACGTGAACCAAACAACTGATTTTAAGAGGCCCCGAAAATTAAAAATAAGGTTAGATTTTTGGATTTTTAGAAATAGTACAGTAAATTTAAACTTTCTGTCTCAGGATTTTTTATTTTTTAACTAAAACTCGACTTACAGTCAAAAGAAGAGCTAAAAACGCATTGTTTTAACTTTAGATACCGATAATTCATAATCGCGGCCATATTTAAAAAATCCCTAAGACAGAAATCTGCGGAAATCGTTCCTCTTCCAAACAAGCCCTCAATGAGGTAATTTGAGCGATTTTTGGGAATGGTTAAAATACCATGTTTGCACGCATGCTGTGCCACTTGGATATGGGGACCTGGATTTTATAACAGCGTCAACAAGAATTCTGACCTTCAAGGTCACCCACGATGACGGCAGTAGGTTCGTTACATGTTACATATCCACAATAAAATCACGGCATAGATGTAATGTTTTGAAAACGGTTCATATTTATGGAAAGGTGGATTTTTCCTGTTCCGTGGTTCCCAAGTAAAAAAGGGCTTGAAGTAGCCGGTTGTAGCGGCTTTACTGTAAATGACCGCGGGTAACCCCAGATCGAACGCCCGCTCTATTCGAATGACGTCATATCGAACAAGATTCGCGGGTTCGGGGGATTCGATCTCCATAGTAGCGGAGTGGGACTTTGGGCCCAAATCTGACCATCGTGAAAGCACAGTGACTTTTGTATTTTCTTCCACATCCTACATGCCGAATATACGTATACGGCAAATTACGTAGTGAATATATATCGGTGGTAACAATGAAGGATTAACTATTCTCTATGTAGTCTCTAAGTATGATTAAAACATTCTTACATGTATTTTACTATCTGAACACTGTATTGGTTTTCTCCCCTGAGAATGTATTTATCTATAGGATCTCACGCACTGAAATCAGTGGCACAAGCGGAAGAACAGCTATAGGCACTTATCATTGTAGAGTGTACAATCCATTGTAATATTGTGCTCATCTACAATCATGTTTGGACAAAATGGGCAGAACATTTGGTCATTTAATGTTTTTTAGTATCGACCCATTTCAATGTTTAATTAGTGACAACTAAATCTGCGGATATCCAGATTGTGTATACTTTAGAGGTATTGTTTTTGTCCATAATTTTCCTTTGATGCAGCATTAACAGAGAGGTTTTCGTTGTTACTAATAGAATCATACCATTTTTGTAGAAGACGGGATCGTAATTGGTTGATTATCGTATTCACTTGGTATGACCCGGGTTTTTCCAAAGCCAATATAGTTTAGAATGTCACTATAGTTTAGAATTTCAGCATCTATTATTATCGAATGATTCCTAATCCTCCGCGAACGCCATCATTTGATGTTTTTGTATTAACTCTTAGTAAACATCTTCGGAAATTCATGTCGATGGCATCGAATTCTGGGTTATGTTGAAATATGTATTGTGTATGAAGTGGAACGTAGATACAAACTAGAGTTCCACGATCTCATACCTTCGCCAAATGATGTTAGCCTTTATGACTAAGAAATAATAGATTAATCCCCCTGATTGTGCAAATAGGATCCTATATTGCATCAATTATATCTGCTATTCATACATTTGTATTCTATACCAGAAGACAGTCTTATCTTATCAATGCATGCCATTATAGCATGTCCTCATAAATTATGCAAATGAGGTCCTTATTTGAGTTAAGTTATGTTTAATTATGTTCACCTTCACATAACTTTCAAATATCCCAAGTATGAAATACCAGACATTACCAATATGTAATTATAACATTTTCTCATTAATTATGCAAATTAAGTCTTCATTTGCATAATCAATATCTGCCTGTATTTCTGACGTTCTGAATTACATATGTCACAAGCTAGAATAGTCCTATCATGGAATGCAGCTGATTTATAGAATTTCCTCGTTAATTATGCAAATTACATTAATATTTGCATAATTGTAATATTATTATGTCATGCATCACTTCAGCTACCTACATGCCAAAACTCACGACGATCCATCAATCGGTTCTTGAATTATCCGCCCTTAAACAGTTTTCAACTAACACCCCTGCAGTTCTAGAGCAAGCAGCTAGGGGGCCCAAACTCACGTCACTTCTTCCCTTTTACAAGAGCTACCTACCATCCAAATTTCGTCAGCCTAGCATGTCTAGATCACGAGATATCAAAACCGGAAGTTCAGCTGCAGTACCATAACAAGCCGTTAGGGGGCCCAAAATCTAATCAGTTCCACGTCTCATCAAGACCTACCCACCTACCAAATATCAAGACAATCCATCCAGGCGTTCTCGAGTTATCGTGCTCACACACACACACACACACACACACGAACGCCTCTAGAAAACATAACCTTCTTGGCGAAGGTAATAATGCAAATATACGCATAATTAAGGAAATCCATACCTTTACATTGTTTTGTTTCAGGCAGTACTGCAGGTCAATGCGTGGATCCTGGTGTGCCGACCAATGGGTACAGGGACAACAGTAACTTTAGATCAGGACAGACAGTCAGGTACACCTGTATGGACGGGTATCAGCTGTGGGGGACTGCTAATATAACCTGCCAGCCGAACGGGACTTGGAGTGGTGATACACCAATTTGTGGAGGTAATATCGTAAGTAAAGAGTAATAATTTTCACGTTAGGGTTAGAATTTCTGGTTTACTATATTTACACGTCCACCTGTGATCGTCATGTTCAAAGTGACATTTTTCATGTCTTAAGGCCCGGTCACACTGGCCGAACTTTGCTGGAGCGTTCCTTTAACGGTAGGGACGGGGTCCGAATTTCGACAACGCTCGTCACCGCGCCCAAAATGTGGGGAAAAAAATAAAAACACGGGCGTTGACTTAGCGGTGTACCGCTGAAGCCGACGTTGCTTTAGCGTTGGTTTAGCGGTAGCGAACATTGGTATAGCGGTGACGCAAGCGTTGGTATAGCGGCGTTCTGCGCATGCGGTTTAGCGGCATACCGCTTGTGACTACGGAGTTGAACGGATCGTTTTGTAGTAGTACAAGTTCTGTTCTGTGTGTGGGGGGACTTATAGCTTTAATAAACATCATTTTGTTAATCTATTCTTCACTACGTTATTTTATTAATAATGAAAATAAAACTTTGCAGATTGCAAAGTTCCCCTGTGACCCCAATAAAGTGATTGTCCGTGTGACCCTTCTTTGAACATTTTACGTGTGGCCCCAAAATAATTGCACACTAGTGCACCAATCATAGCAAGTCTCTCAGCATCCAGGGTGATACAGTTTTACTGTAACTTCGAGCAAATTCGATATAGATGAGGCCTGAACTCAACGGCAGCTCGATTCCAATGAGCACCTGGTCCATTCCTCACCGTACTTATAGCCAAATTCTGGTCCCGCTCCGACACCTCTATACCAACGCCAAACCAAAGTTCATTGCCGACATGGATCGCTGCTTCAACGCCTGACATCGTTCCAGCAACCCCGTGTCCGCTCGTAAAACGCTTGCAACCGCTCCAGCGAAGTTTGTGCAACGTTTGTGCAACGTTTAATCGCCGCCCGGGAAACGCTGGCGAAGCAGCGGTGGTCAAGCGTTCAAGATTTCTGCGTTGGCCTAGCGGACCCAAGCGTCCACGAACTTGCGTCTAGCGATGCCAAACTTTGACTGGGCGGGGGTGAACTTTGCCGGAGCGGAAAATTTCCCCCTCCTCACCGCTCGCAATATTTTGTGCAGCTCAAAACTTTCGGAGCGGTAGGAGGGCCCCTCCAGAAACGTCAGCGGTGGCCGGGTGTACACGGCGTTGCTTTAACGGGGGCCAACTTCTGTTTAGCGGTGGTGAGCGGTTTCGAGCGGTGATCAATTTTATTCACCGTTCAAGCAACGCTCCAGCAAAGTTCCGCCAGTGTGACCGGGCCTTTAAAACCCTACCTAGACCGGGCTTTTTTTGACATGGGGGGACCGG
>NW_017802591.1:1025256-1041034 GCF_001625305.1 Branchiostoma belcheri
ATTTTAAACCTTTTTTTAGGAAAAAAGAAATGGAAGTATTGATGAAATTTTTAATGAAAATAACCTGTATATACCTGTTCTAATGAAATGGTCCGCCATCTTGGATTTTGGCCAATGACGTCATCAAATTAGCATAAATTATGCATATTTAATGATAAAATTTACATAAAATTATATGGGATGTTATTAATATTAGAAACCATGAGTAACTTGACATAAAACCCATAAAATTCTATTGTTGAAACAAAAAGTACTTAATTTAGCAAAAAAATGCCTGTCAGAAACCCGTTGCCATGGCAACACAAAAAATTATTATCTTATTCCAATGATAGAGAATTGTTGCCAACAATATTCTAGGAAAAGTCACCAAGTTTGGCCGTTCTACGGCTAGTCGTTCAGACGCTAGGTGACATCAAAGTTGCCGCGGGCACTTTTAGCCCCCCCCCCGTCTAGGTAGGGTTAACAGCTTGAATTTTTCTTGAATAATAATCTCGTCATTTGCAATTAGCCAAGAGTTAACATTTGCATTAAACTGATTGTTATTAAAAGGAAATACCTTTAGATTCCAGCAGAATCCGTCTTGTTGACGGACCAAACGAGGGCGTTTTGGAAGTTCGACCGGCCGACAGTTGGACTTGGGGCAGAGTCTGTGCTGAACACTTCGACCTAAGGGACGCAGACGTTGTTTGCAGGATGCTGGGCTACATCTGGGCAAACGGCTTTTCAATTTTTAAATACGGTTCGTCTTTTGTTGTCTCACGTAACGACTTTCTTTACGTATTCACATTCGACTCATTAAGCCCTTTTTGTTTGTTTCTATGATGACTACATTTTTTAAAATCTTCTAAATTTTTTTTTTTAGATCGACCACGGCTGGCCTACATGGCTGACCTACAATGTAATGGGAACGAGAGTAGCCTGTTTGACTGCTCGTACGCAGGATGGGGGATTCACGACTGTCAGAATAGAAGATATTCCGGCGTTGTCTGCGGTACATTGATAAAATACTCATTTAAGTATCAATGTTTAGATTGGATGAAATAAAACAATAAATTATAGCTGTTCAAGGCCACTGCCCGCCTGAATTACAATATAATATAACTTTATTTCGCAACAATTGTACAGTGTACAAAGTATGGCATCTACTAACTAACTTAAGCAAGTACATGTCAACTACATTTTCATAAGGCTAATCTAATACAAAAGTGGGTGGCAGTATGAGATAGGTATCAACTTACACAATCGTTGAAGGAGTATCTAATATCCATACAGTCTTTAATATATATCCCCATGTATAGCATGTAGGGGTTGTCACAAGTCAATATGTATTTAAATTTTCTTTCCAAGTTCATTGTGGTGAATACTGGGAAAGAATCTGATAGTCTAGTGTATAGTGCATTGCGTACATTAATATATTTAGGACACACAATCAAAAAGTGATATTCGTCTTCAATAAGCTCTGGACAAAATGGACAAACCCTCTGGTCATTGGGAATTTTATGGAATCTTCCGGTTTCTATACTAAGTTTGTGACAGCCAATTATGAGTTTTGTGATTGCGCTACGTACGTCAAGTCTTTTTATATTTGAAAGGTAGTTTTCTTGTTTATAGTGTTTGTTCAGAGTAGAGAGACAAGAAAGGAAAGTTTGGAATTGTTTTGAATATCGCAATGCCAATTTTGTATGTAAATATTTTGTAGTCGTTGTCGTAGTTGAGCAGTAATTGTATCTAAATGCTATGACTTCGGGTTTAGCCATATGTATAATGTTTACGAATAGTCGACTGCAAAGATTTACGCTTTATTTCTATGCCATTTATAACATATACTACATTGCAAGTTCTCACCTCAGTTTCCACCATGTATATATATATATGTGATGATATATCTAGATCCCAGCAGAATCCGTCTCATCGGTGGTTCCGGGCCTAACGAAGGACGCGTGGAAGTCCGACCAGAGGACAGTGTGACCTGGGGCACAGTTTGCCACAACCGTTTCAACATGGACGATGCAGACGTTGTTTGCAGAATGCTGGGTTATCCTAACGCTACCCAGGTTCGAAATGATGCATATTTTGGCCAAGGTAAGATCTTCATTTTATTTTTTAAGTGGATTTAAAGATTTGTTGTCATTAAGATCGTTTTTAGGGCCGGGACTCACTGCACTACAAACTTTTTAAAACACAGGAACAGGACCAATCTACATGGATGACGTACGATGTGATGGTAACGAGACCAGCCTCTTCAGCTGCTCTTACGCAGGGTGGACGATTCACGACTGTGATCATGGCCAAGATGCAGGCGTGGTCTGTCGTACATGTACGTTCATTTTACTATAATACGTTACTCAGCGTACTTGGGTACAAATGTACCCCAGCGCTATGGTCCTTCACATTCGCCTAGGTGGTGTAGCGTGGCGTAATGGTAAAATATACGGCCTGGAACCAATGGGTCCTGGGTTCGATTTTACCTACATGCCTCGACGTTGTGCCCTTGGGAATACACTTACAAATATCACAAGTATGAAATCCAAGGCAGTTATCACAGTGATTGTTACAAAATTGACCCTTGTGTGGAATAAAATTTATCATCGTAACATCATGGAGAATAATGCAATGTTATAATAATTCCCATGTATATACTATGATATCGTGACCTGGGTGACCTTTGACACCTAGGTCACGTGACCCCTCTTATGAGCTGAAGAAAGATGGCGGATGCTACCTGAAAGCTTCTCTGAGCTAAATTGTCGTCGTGAGTATCAGTTTAACTCATTCTCTAAATACTATGATATCGTTAATAGGAATGATTTTTTTCAGATTCCAGCCGAATCCGTCTTGTCGGAGGTTCCGGTCCAAATGAGGGGCGTGTGGAAGTCCGGCCGGCCGACAGTCCCAGATGGGGCACAGTTTGTCACAACGGTTTCGACTTGAAGGATGCAGAAGTTGTCTGCAGGATGCTGGGCTATCCGAATGTATATGGAGTTCGCCCTTATGAATATTTTGTCGCAGGTACAACTTTACTTTACACATAGGAGTATTTATGATAATGATAATGCACATCATTTGAAACTATTTTCTCAGTGTATTACTGAAGGAAGACCTTTATTGTACTTATGAAACAAGTTTGAACTACAATATTCAACACAAAAAATTGGACTCACCAAAATTTTCGACTGTACAACTCCAGTCTTTGTCAAGGAATGAGCAATCCACCGCTTCCGTGACGTCACGCAGAAAACACACATGATTTCGTGAGCAGTAGATCATAGGTTGAGAAAGTCTGTGGCGCCCCCCGTCTCTGTTGAGGGATGGTTGTAATGCCCTGATGTAGATGGCCTCTTTAACCCCTTGTGCGAATAAGTCCGATTCTGTGTCCAAGACTCTTCCTTTAAACAATTAGACTGAATGTCCAGGTGATTCAATATGTATATGTTGGGACGTACCTGTAGGGCAGTTCAAACTTGTTTCATAATGACTTCTACCAACACAGATGAACTTTCAATATAACCTTTATTGTACATCTTTGCCCGACTGTGCTAAATAAATACAGGTTACATGTTGACAATCATATGCATCGGCGTGTACAAATGTAATACCTTTTGTACACGTCGATGCATATGATTGTAAACATGTAAGCTGTATTTACCACAACCCGCCGTACGTGTTTTTTTGGCGACGCCTTAGGGGCGGAGGCATTTGTGTAAGTACTACGATCGCTTTGAAAGAATTTCAAAAATTGCACGAATACATTCCCTAGGGAATTGCTTTTGAGCAACATTCGATATTCGGCCATGTGGTCTTCGGATCGAGAAGTAAACCTTAAATCAGACGTAAAGTCCAGTCCACGGCGGTCTGTCACTACGGCACTCTGTGTACCTAAGACGCGCTTTCTTTCCCCCAGCAAAGACCTCATTTTAATATTATAATGACATTGAAATGAGCAAGGTGCGAGTAGAAGATCGTAAATATGCAATAGGTATGGTGATAATTGCTGTAGCTTCACCACCCACTACCCCTCCTGCTATTTTGCATTTGTATTGAGCTAACTTCACACCCTCTTTGTATTTTCAGTGTTCTATGTCACTTCATAGCTTGAAACATGCTTGAATTGAAAGTAAAAATGAGAAACATTTTCCTAAATGGCGTTCCTAAATACAGCATGTATCCACCAGAATCTAACTCAAGTCTATATGACGGGGTCTTATAAATTGGCGATGGCGCCCCAATTTCAACTGTGCGAGGTTATAACCTCCTTGATTTCAGCCATGTTCAGACAATCTTTGTTCTCCATTTTAGTACCAAAACATAGTGTATTCCGAATTCCAGGAGATTATATTACGGACTAATCAGGGAGGTAAATTTGTACTAGCGTTAAACGCATTGTGTGAACCATAGAAGGTAGAATTATAACCTACTTGTGTGAACGAAGACCCATAGCACGCTATATAGGTCCAAAGATATAGCAAGGACTGAAGGAGGTTATAATCTCATAGTCCTTGGTTATTTAGCCAGCGTGCGTTGCTCAGTGTCCAACTGACAAGGGCTGACAAGGCCTGTGCATTATATATATTTAGCCTCTACCAGGCTTTGAAAGGTAGCAGGAAAGAGAAAGAAATTGGTTGATAACATGCACCCGGACCAACTCCCTCAGCATATTGTCTCTCTATTTTGGCCAATTTCTAATATTTCCAGCCACCTCCAAAAGACTGGTAAAGGCTACTGTGAGAGACTACGATGGCCATAGTTTACAAACAGGATTCAAAATGACCATTTTATGTGCTAAATGTTCTTTAGTGGCCCCTATAAAGAAAAACTAGTGCTACCATTATGTAACATTTCACGTCATCAAGATTAAAATTTAAAGCACGTACATGGCGCTCAAAATAAACATTGTGAAAACGGAGGAATGACAAGAAACGACATGAACTGTATAATGGAATAAGCAAGGAAGTTTAGGGAGATACAGGACACGGTCGTAGGTGCATGTTTGGAGCCAGACAAGTCAATACACATCAAACGATTTTTCATTTCACTGGGCCAGGGTTAAAAGTCTATTAGAAATTTTCTTCAGATGAATTAGAACACATCTAGCTATCTTCTGCCCAACAATTAGAGCTGTTGTTCAGGTTCATAGCTGCTCTATATATAAAACTACATTTCAAACCCAGAACTTTCTATTCGAGAAGTAAGAAACAAATGTTTAAAAACAAAGACTTGTGGTAGAGTCTGAATTTGAATGGATACATGCTGCCGTCTGCTCGCTATGCATAATTAAATATAATTGCCTGTAATGGCCTTGAGTGGAGGTGCGAAAACAATTAATTTCATTCACAGTCATGAGGATTGATAAAGATTGACAGGTCAAGGAAGGAAATCGACCAGAATTTAGAGTTTTAAACTTTAAAGCCCGAGACCAAACTCTTCCCATGGGTTTACAAAGTTGAAATCGGGTGCAAACAATGCGTAAGAAGTCGGTTTCTATGAATCGGTTTTCAGAAAAACTACTTTATCCCCGTATATCTAGCTATTGGTAGATAAAGTCATACCTACCCCCTAAAATTCTACCAAAATGGACTATATTTCAAAATATTTTCAAATCTAAGCTATATTCTTCTTTTCTGGAAACCGATTCCTACAAAGAACATATCTCTCCACATTCTCTGAAAGTTTTGTATTACAAATCTGAGTGGAACGGTTTGGTCTAGGTCAATTTTATATATTCACAATGATCTAATATTATTATCATTTATGGAACAATTGTGCAGATTTTCGAAAGAGGATGTAGTTATTTAGAATCAGTGGTATTTCATCTAAGTTACTTCCAAATTTGAAGTTGATTGGTCGCGCCAAACTTGAGATACATGCGATTTCACGGGTAGCTATGTATCACCCCCATTTTAGTCAAAAGCGCGTCTTAGGTACACGGAGCATTCTTTCCCATTGCTAGGCGCGTTCTAAAAAGTATCGGGTTACAAGACGCTATTTTGGCCGATTTTGGCCTACCAGTAAAACACTTGAACATAAACAAAAATGATTTAATGGTAAATTTCGTTAAATTAAAATGAAATTATTGCCTTAACATCCTTTTGATATTAGCTGTTTATGTTAAATCATTGATTTTTCAAAATTTCGCTCCGAAAGACGATTTTTTTCGGGTTTCCGACCACAAGTCATGCCATGTTTTTCGGCAAACATCGTTTTAACCTGGCTACGTATATTACCCCAGATCCCCGATTTTTCTATTTTTCGACGACAAGGAATAAGATAAAAAATTGTGTTTTAGGGATTTTTTAATTTCTGATTTTAAGTCTAGTTTTTGTCGACATATTGGTGAAAAAATGATTTTTTAAAAACATTTTTCGCACTAAATTACCTATAATTCAAAATTGAGGCCATTTTTCAAAAATTCCTAAAACACGATTTTCGGGACAACCGTAACGGTCATTTTGAGCCGTAAATGGGGTATGCTTGACTCTCCATTCTTGCAGGTTAAAACGGGTTTTGCAGACATGTCATGTCGACCAAAAGTGTGCATTGTGTTATTCATACTGGCGTAAAGAATCATTACAGTATTCAAGGTCACCCAAGGATACGACAGTAGCTTCGCTACATGTTACATGTCCACAAAAAAAAATGATAGCGGACATGTATTGTCCAGGAAACTGTTTGTATCTATAGAAAAGTGTTGTTTTTTATCTGCTGCAAGGCACGGAGGCAGAAAGGCTTGTTTTGCCGCTTTATTGTAAATGACCGCAGGTGACCCCGAAATAGAACGCGGGTTCGATTCGAATTGCCCAGATCGAACACGATCGAACACAGTTCGGGTTCTATGACATGTGGGAACTTTGCAGCCCAGATTTTACCACCGTGGTCTCTGATGGAGGATAGAGTGAAGAGGAGAGTAGTTTTTTTTAAAGCTTGGTTCAAGCAGGAACTTGGCCAAAGTAAAGTAAGTAAGTATGTCATTATATCGCCCTGGAAGAACGGCTGATTTCTCCTATACGTGTATTCGGTACATGTATATAGCCCTACACCTCCTCCCTGCATCCTGCAGATTCCACTACAGGCATGTGTTTAAAATAATAATCTGTTTTTCCTATATTTGTAATGGAGATTGCTAGCTCCACCACATGCAATAAAAAACATCCAGTCGTCGCCTTGACAATTGTTTTTATATGACTTGTTGACCCTCGCTTAACGTAGGTAATACCTACAAAATGTATTACCTAATCTACAAATATGGCAAATTATTGTAATGACTACATCTGATCTGTTAACTTTTTGAAACTGTAGGAACGGGACCGATCTACATGGAGGACCTACAATGTGATGGGACAGAGAGTAGCCTGTTTAACTGTTCGCACAAGGGATGGGGAATTCATGACTGCGAGCATTCTGATGTCGTCGGCGTTGTTTGTGGTACGTGTGTGGAACATTTTGGCAATTTGCTACCATTAATTTCAGCGTTGGGCGTTTCATGAGAAGACTTGTTTAATGAACACATTAGCAGGACTAACAAACATCCTGGCAGCTGGCTAAAACTGTGGTTTATTGAGGTTTATCGTGGAACAAGTCTCCTTTAGCTGACCTTTCATGGGTGACAGCTTTTCTTCCAAGAGAGGGGATGAGAGCTGCCCAAAACCACACTCGATAGACATTCTTCCAGGAGAGCTGGCTTAAACTTGATTTAGTGTTGTTCATGATGACTGCTTTCTACTTGAGAACTTTTAACTTCCAATAAACTTGATATGATAAAGAGTTTTGTTAGGCCACAGCAAGTAAATTTTATGGATGAAATCCGCATGCACGTGCCTTAGTGTATCAATTTTCGGCTAATTTTGATTTATCATATACATGATAGTTTACGGGACAACTATATACTATGCCTTTGTTAAAAAAACACGTTTAGATCACATCAGAATCCGTCTTGTCGGGGGTTCCAGTCGGAAAGAAGGACGTGTGGAAGTCCGACCGGCCGACAGTATGACCTGGGGCACAGTTTGTCACAACCAGTTTGACATAAAGGATGCAGACGTTGTTTGCAAAATGCTTGGCTACCCCAGTGCCCAACTAGTTCGTAACGATGCGTATTTTGGCCAAGGTGAGATTTACCTTGTTTCAACTAATTTTCCTGTGATGTACTAAGTATAAAGGAAACAATATGTCAGTAGGACTGAGATGACAGAGGAGTTGTATATTCGTTGTTTCGTCTGCTGTGTGATGTGGCGATGTGGTAAAAGTGGCTTCCACAGAGACTGCAGGACTGCTGAAGCTTGAGCAGGTCTTTGGTTGATCTCTGGCTTTAGATCCCCTGTCTTGGAGATTATGGATCCGAGATACTTGAACGTTTAGAAGCTGGCTACATTTTACCACATTCATGAATTTCATAACTATCCTTCGCCATATCTCAATGTTGCCTGATATGATTGGTGTCGCTTCCTGTACAGGAAGAGGGCCAATCTACATGGATGACCTGCACTGTACTGGGGACGAGAATAGCCTGTTCAACTGCTCGTACCCAGGATGGACGATTCACGATCTAAACTGTAACTACGACCAAGCTGCAGGCGTGGAGTGTACAGGTACGTTCATTTTTAAATGTTGTAGAATCATGGATTGTTTAATCATCTTTGTATTTATTACATATACCTACAAACATAGCTACAACATCTTATATACAGCAATTACGTTAGACGACCGAAATGATTTACAATCTGATCTTTACAATATGTAATGCATAAAACTTCATATTTTATAAACATATGAAAACATACCCAATTACATATACTTACAAACATATTGACAACATCTTATTTAAAACGATTCTGTATAAACGTCCAAAATGTTCAAATTTTTGTAAACAAACCAATCAATCAATCAATCAATCAATCAATCAATCAGTCAAATGGTTTACTTTCAACCGACTTCGCAGCACCAGGCTGAATATCGCCAATTGTAACATTCGTTTTAAAACATTATACATTATAAAATACATTATATACATTATAAAATGGTACATTAATCGTTAATGGTACATTAAAAGGAGCGTCTTACTTTAAAATCATGTGGTGTGCGAGTACAACAATGAAGTTCTGACATGACATAAATATAAAAGCAACATTTGTCAACAGTGTTTCATTTAGTGTTAAGTATCCTTATCATAGACGGTACTGCACTATTTTTGTATCTAGTGGTACGAGAGATTGGTAAAGTCAGTGCTTTTGCGTTCCGTAGATTACGTCCATGTGTCTCTGCGCGGGTTCGGGGTAACAGATCTGCTGTTCGTTCTGATGCTTGTAGACTGGCGGCGAATTTTCGGCAGGGGCTGGTTCTTCTCTGTTAGAGAGTTTCGAGTCCGCACAGTTGCAAGGCTGACGCGTAGTCGGTGTAGTGTCGCCCGAGGATCGTCCGGCAGGCGCGTCATTTCGAGCGTTGCAGACTGTTCGCGCGTTAGGTTGTGGTGGTACACTGGGGCGCCGTAGATCGGTCTAACATAACCGCAATACACTGTAATCAAGTCAACCACCGGAAGTCCGAATGTTTTCAGTCTTCGGAGCATAAACATGCGCTTATTTGCCTTTTGTGTAAATTCGCTGACTTGTCTGTCCCACTTCAAATTGGCTTGCAGCCACATTCCCAACACTTTAGCCACGTCCACCGTCGGAAGGGGTTTGCCCTCAAGGGTTATGGGTGGAGGGGGAGGAGGGTTCCTCATAAAACACACAGTTAGTACCATGCATTTGTCCGGATTCAATTTCAGTTGTGCATTGTTAGACCACAGTTCGAGTGAATCCACTTGCTCTTGAAGAGTTGACTGCTCTCTAACATGTTTGTTTTCACCGAGTGATAAATCGTCCACGTACTTCCTCCGATCGTCATGAGATTCACTCGCGTCATTGATCATGCATAAGAGAATAACGGGGCCTAGCTTAGTGCCTTGGGCCGGGGCACGCCTGTAGATAGTGTTTCCCAGTCTGACACGGCTGATCCATAGCGTACTCTCTTCTGTCGTCTGCCGGTTAGGAAACTTACAATCCATGGTAGTATTGAGACTCTAGTACCCATGCCCAACAGTCTGCATACGGCGAGTTGATGGTTGACGGTGTCGAATGCTTTTGTGAAGTCCGTTAAGACTACCCTTCCAACATTACCGGATGCTTCCGCTCCTTGATACAGAAAATGTGTCAAGCTTACGAGACAGTGGGTAGTTGAACTTCTCTTGATAGATCCGAATTGACGCCGTAAGAAAACATAAAAAAAACGACATGTATACATGTAATGGCAAATTGAACTTCATATGTTTGTAAACAACAACAAAAACAATGTCTTCTTTCATCACAAATAGCACAACCTTTCCTGTTGGTTACTACCGAGGATGGAATATTTCAAATTGAAGTCAAGGACGGGTCAAAGGTCAATGTGTTATCAGGATGGCACCTGTCACTGGACTACGACCCTATGACTGATTTCATGTACTGGACAACTGATGAAGGCATTGAACGGGCTCGTCGTGATGGAAGTAGGCTGGAGACCATTGTGGAGTTTGAAACAAACAGTGGGTGATATTCGTCAATCCATTTCTTGTTACTAATCATCGTTGTACCGTATGCCTTACGGAATTTCACATGTACAATGTATGCGCTTGTACTACAGGGGCATTCATTGCAGACTAAAATTGCAAAGAAAATCACTTCCTTGCTGTTTTGGTCAGTTTAAAGCATCCACGTGCACCTTCAGGCTTGAAGTGAAATGTCCCTATTTGTGAAATTTTCAAAGTTTTCAACGCAATTTGAATAAAAATGTAATACCCTCCATTTTGTTCTTATTGACTGCAACTTATAACGATATCTCCATCTGTTGTTAAATGTAGCATACGGGCGTAGCCTAAGATTGGACCATGCTGGTGGGAATGTGTACTGGAGCGACAATGTAGGACACATCTCAGTAGCCCGGAAGGACGGATCGTTTGTCAGGACACTTCTGACATTACAAGGCTTCGCTGAGAGGCTGGTCCTGGATCCCAGAAACGGGTAATTTCATTTAAAACAAGCAGGGCTAAAAATGAGTGCAGTGTGTTTGACATTATCTTTATATTGCATTGACAAAGCAATTTAAGCAAGACTCAAGATAAAGAGTCAAAAACACCTTGGTCGGCCCCTTTAGACAGATCAACATTGAAGCTAAACCTCCAGGTCACCCCCCTATATATACGTGATAATTGTATTATTAAATCTGTTAAAGTTCACAAGCAAGGAACGTTACTTACCTCCACCATGTCAGGGGAAACTCAAATTTCACACATGATTGCTAATGTATCCAAACGAGTGTCCACCCTTAAGAAATTGAAATTAAGAGCACTTAAACAACATCATAATGGCACCATTATGTCACCAAAGCTGTGCTTATGAAGTTTATAGTACACTATCCTCTAAATATGATGTACTGTACACTATGATGATGATTATCCTCTGAAAATGTGTTGGTTATTATACAATAAGTAGTAAAAAAGTCTGAATATGGTCCAGAGAACTCTTAAGTGATGGAAACCAGTTCTGCTGTAATCATGTAAACATTAGTGTGCCGAGTTATCTTTTATTCTGCTCTTTATTTACATCTCAGATAAAATGGGTCTCTGTTTCTTAATGCGATGGCCTATTTTTCACAGACTCATGTACTGGGTGAGCAACCGCGACAGTATTGACCGAGCAGCGATGGACGGCAGCAACCACACTACTATCATCAGGAATCTAACTCTTGCCCTTTCCATTGCAATAGACTACACAGGTGAGATGGAGAAAACAAGCAATAGAGAAATATCCTCGTAAAAACCTATTAGTACACAAAGGGCAACTTTGTTATGATACTGCTGCTGAAAAGTTGGACATTGTAAGTTTTTTTTTTCATGTATAGTGTCTTTCTTCTATCTGTAAGACCAAACATTTGATCAGGGGACGCCACGTTTTCATACTTACGCTACATGGTGTGATCTGAAAATAAGGGCCCAGCCGTTTCTATTCAGACATGTTAACAACAGGCACAAGTGAGTAAATGATGTCATGTACCCTCCAACATTAGGAAAAAAGAAGAGCTAGATAACTACTGATTTTTATTACGTGATTTCTTATACAATACGAAATGTTTAGGAAAACGATTTAAAACTAATGAATGTTTTTCTCAAGCGTTAACCCTAAAACTTTGAAAATTTGAGTAGGAGCTACATCGGACTGGCCTGCATAGGGCTAAATGATCAATAGATATAAACTCCTTAAATTTTATGATGAATAATGCTGGATCTCATTAATTAATAAACTATTTTGACTTACCATTGCTGAAATCGCACCTATTTAATCGTTTTTGCTGAAATCTCGTTTTGTCCATTGTAATATTTATTCCATATTAGCACTTCCTATAGACCTGAACAACAGTATCATGCAGGTAATGATTCGATGGGAATCTGGATGTTTTTCTGCTTTAAAAGTTGTTTTTCTTCCAACCAGAGAATCGGCTGTACTATTCCGATCGTGAGGCAATCTACAGCTCAGACATGCTCGGCAACAATACACAACTTGTTAACCGAGAAGGGGAACGTGTCCCAGGGATAGCGGTTGGTGATGATGACATCTACTGGATACATTTTTGGCCTGGGGTCGGGACTGCTGACGTCGCAAGGCAGGAAAATCCCCTTCATACATTTTATCTTTCTCGTAAGAAACCGTAGTTATAATTTATAATTTTAGACGAATGCGAAAACAATTGTTATTGAATAGGTCTCGCATTTCAGTATCTCTATGTAACAATTTGCTGACATAACGTTATATATCACAACTCCAGGTTATCCAAGTCAAGCATGGACCAGACTGTTCTGGTAGATGGCCTGTGGAGGGCACGGGACATCTTCCTGTCCACGGCGTCTCCTCCTAACGTCACCAATGGTAATTACCTTTGCCAGGAAGGTTATATTCCCGGTGGCATGTACCTGTGTTTTTAAGAGTGTTACTGTGAAACACAGCCTTTATCAAATATGGTTATGTCAACACAAATTACATATATTTGATATGTGATTGTAAAAGTTCATTCCTCTGGTAATGTTTAATTTCAATATGTCATCAGTAGTTAAGCACATGACCTCTACAGTAATCTACATTTTATGCATTTGTGTGGTAATAGCTTGGGAAGTTGTCAATTAGGAGCCATGATAATTGGGATGTAATCGCCGTAATAAAGGTAGTAAATGTACATTTCATCGGTTCAATATGAAGTTTAGTAAGGCCCTCGCCAAATTTCATCTTACATAGCGCCTGAATGGCTTGCGCTAGAACCGTCGAATTTGGTGACTTTTCCTAAAATATCTGGCGACAATTTCATATTGACTTGGTAAGTAAAGTTTTGAGTTGCCATGGCAATGGGTTTCTGACAGACAGTTTTTATGAACTTAAACTTTGACTAGACTTCAATAAATATGGATGGGTAGCTGCAAAGAAACATCAATAAAAATCACACATTACAAATCAGGACACAATTTACAAAGTGAGAACTAATAATTATGAGTTCATGCCCCTCCCCGAGGTGTATATGGTGAGATAATCCCTGGTCAGGTAGGATAAGCACCGAATAAACAACAGAGTGAGGGTGAACGAAGGATTATCTCACTAAAAGGCGGGGCATTTACGTTATTATCATATAGCCCATCCAACTGATACAGTTATTTGACACAAATTCCTATATAAAAACCCCTCATTGCTGAAAAATTCCTTTTTTGCCGAAAGAAACAAGATGCATGGACAAAAAGAGATCGTCTACGGTCACCAAGTGACATTGGAACAGAATTACTTTTGATGGGGATGTCAAAAACTATGTTTAGTCTTTTTCTGCTGAAATTGCATTTATATCTTATTAATTGTGTTGTTCGAAATCCGTATTTCATTCAATTGTTCGAAATTAACTAATAGATAAATATTACGAGTCGTAACACTACTGTTAGTGTCCTGTCCCCTGTATAATGGTACGGTCCAAAAGGGGTCTGTTATTTGAAATAAAAACGACCACTGTTAAGGTTTTGGCCTGATAACCAATGGGAAATAAGTAATAAGTTGATACATGATATATAAATAACCTATATAGATAGCCTCAAAAAGACAATTATAGATAGTACAGTACCTCTTTGGTTAATGATTGGGTTTCATATATGAGACACGAGTAATAATGCCTTAATAATTCATATATTGTGCAATATGTATATAACGTTCATAACAATACATCTAGCTAGTGAAAATATACTTAGCTGTTATAACTTCTGCTAACTTGAGCTGTCATAGTATATTTTGAAAACTGATATTTTGATAGACTGTTTGAAAATTTGTTTTTATACAATCATATCTGGAATCTTACCTTGCTCATGTATCCGCATGTCAGCCTGTTCCTCGTCCAATGGAGGATGTCGGGAGCTTTGCCTTGCGCATCCAGAAGGAAGAACGTGCGCCTGCCGGGATTTATGGGAACTGCAGGAGGATGGACTGAGCTGTGAGTAGAATATCGTCTGGGACCTCGTCCTCAAAACAAAACCGACCAATCAGTTACTACGTTTTAGTATAACGTAGGCCTTGATGTTTTGCATATGTGATTACGTTAAGCTAAAGTAGTCTTCGTCATGTACAATTTTGTGGATTTTGTAATTGAGTTTATAAAGGTACATTCAGATTTGATTAATATTGCTCTATTGTTAGCACCCTTCGACCATCTGATTATATTTCTAATGCCCCGGAGCACCTAGAATGATTTTCATTTCATAATGCATACTTGTTAAAGATATTTCTACCAGTGTAAGTGTACTTATTGAAGTACAATACATTTCTTGAGAGTGTAGGTTGCACGTGCTTGCGTTAACCATGCATAGGTACTTTGAATTCACCTTCATGTTGTTGTTAATCCAGAGTGAGACTTAGTGTACAAGTAGTTAACTAGCAAAGCGGTAAGAGTGCTCTAAATAGTCTCAATGTCAAATGAAAGACCCAGCTATACCGTTTTGTATTATATTTCTACAGGCTGTCCCTCTGGCTATACTGCATACGGGGGTGCGTGCTTCAAGGCGTACAACCAAGACAAAACCTACAGCCAGGCCAGAGAGGTGTGTGCAGCGGACGGGGCGCTCCTGGCCATGCCGAAGGACAGAGACGTGGACAACTTCGTGAGAGAGCTGAAGAACGCCGTGAATAAAATCTCACATTTCTGGTTTGGTCTAAATGATGGGAACAATGAAGGTGAGTGGGTGTGGGAAGACGGGACTCCACACGACATCAGTACCGACTGGAACCTCTGGCAGCCGGGAGAACCCAACGGTAACGAGGGAGAAAACTGCGCAAACTACTATGGATCAAGCTGGAATGACGCACCGTGCTCCTCTGCTTACAAGTTTATCTGCCAGCTGAATGAAGGTATGTCACATAATGTTCTATAAAATCAACATAAGTTTTTCTTCAAAATTACAGTTCCTTCATTGTCCCCGTAAAGGCTGTATGAAATTAACGCCTTGTGTTTATTTCATTTGTGTCAGTTTATTCATTTGTCTTAAAGTTTGTTGTTTAGGAGGCACACCCCAGTTTATTTTGGGTCTTAATTCGATTCTGCATACCCTCAACTCTAGCGACCGTCTCTTTCAGCAAGTACCTCTTGAGCTTTTTATGGGCACTACCTTGGATTGGTGTGTGCACCGTTTACTTAGAATCAGAAATTTCTAAGTTATGTTATTTATAAACCTTACGCCTCACATACATTTGATTAT
>NW_017802592.1:0-4644 GCF_001625305.1 Branchiostoma belcheri
ATGTTTCTTCTCCTCCTTCTCCTCTCCTGCCATTTTTTAAATGGATTCAGCTTCTTCATTTTAGGGCCCAAGGTCCTGAAATTTGGTATGGAGGTACAGTGGGCAAATACCCCTAGGCGTTTTTTAAATTATTGTGATACAGGCTTTTAGAATGGTTTATTTGAGTTTTTTGGCTGTGTTAATAGCAAATGTATTACTGTGTTAGTGTGCCTTGCTTACCACGTCTGGGCATGAGTCATCACAATGGAATGCAGGGCGATCAACCAATAGGCATGCAGCTTTCCTCTATACTTCTTGCTGATTGGCTGTTGGGATTTAACTTGATTAACACCTGCACAGAGCATTTCCACCTGCACAGAGCATTTCTTGCTGATTGGCTGTTGGGATTTAACTTGAGTTAACACCTGCACAGAGCATTTCCATACTGACAGTATGTCTTTATTCAAGTGTTTTGGTAGGTATTTCAAGCTTTTCTGCTCCAGCATTGGAATGCGGGGCATGTAACGTTTTTTTTTTTGAAAAATCAACAGTTTGCATTATGCAATTAAAAATCCTAACCAATAAAGTAGGGAATAGCTATCCAACTGTTGTTTTAGTTGTATGTTACTTCATATTATAGTTATATCAATGTAAATCATTGTTTTCCCTTGTGTTTCTCATTCTTTCCTACCATGTCGTAAAATGTGGTGAACCCATCGCTATATTTGCTCCAAAGCAAATATTGGCCTTTCTAGTTTAATTTTAGTTTTATCCCACGCTTGTTCCTGTGTCTGATATTTTGACTTTATGTCATTATACCTGTTACTCTTAACAACCCACTAAAATTTATAAACCTACTTTTAAGTCCATCCAATTACATTTCCTAACCCGTTGACCTGCCATTCTGCCTGTAAGTCGTCCACCCCCTCAAGTCTATCCGGATAAAGCATATATACAAACCAACAGACAACTAACCCCAAATACTTACATACCCGTATACAAGAACAACGTAACCTGTGGCGTCGGGTGGTGTTGTGTGGCGTCGGGTGGTGTAGTGGTTAGAGCAATCGACTATGAAGCGGGGAGACCCGGGTTCGATTCCGAGTCGTACCCGGGACATGTCTGAACATGCGCCCCGACGTTGTGCCCTTGGGAAAAGCACTTTATTGGGGAAAGTCGTATTGAGGTCACCTTGTGGTGCCGAATGGCAGCCGCACAGACCCTTGCGACAGTTCCACAAAAAATAATTGTGGAACAAATATGTGTATCATGTGTATTATTTGATTGTTGTAATTGTTGTGATTTGTATTGATTATTATGTGATATCCTGCATTAATTCAGCCGTATAAAGGCTGCGACTGCACGGGTACTGTTTGGACAATAAAAAAACCTCAAAGCAGGTCCTGCTGAAAACATGTACACAGTACCTTCAGGCTGTCGTCCGCTAGGTTCATAGTCGTTCACGTGGCCGTCAGGATCGCCGTTGTCGTTCACGCATGTTAGATTAATAGGACCCAAGACGTCACCGCAGTCTCCTGGTGGAATAGGCAATCATCAAACGTAAACATGGATTTGGGTCAAATATCACCACCTCCTTTCCTCCACTTCATGAAGCGGAGAGACCCGGGTTCGATTCCGAGTCGTACCCGGTACATGTCTGTACATGAGTCCCGACGTTGACCCCTTGGGAAAGGTACTTTAAACGACTTTCCTCACTCCATCCAGGTGTGAATGGGTACCTTACTTCGGTTGGGGAAAGTCGTATTGAGATCACCTTGTGGCGCAGAATGGCAGCCGCACAGAACCTTGCGACAGTTCCACAAAAAATAATTGTGGAACACATATGTGTATCATGTGTATTATACGATTGTTGTGATTTGTTTTGATTATTATGTGATACCCTGCATCAATTCATTATTTCAACATGTTCGTATTAATTATGCAATTACCACTACATTCACTTAATATATGCATAGCAAGGTCAACGTTTCAGTAACTTATACATTTCACAGGGTATAAAATTCCCATCATTTACCAATAAGGAATTACAGAATTTTTACATTATTTGATAATGCAATTAGGTCATAATGCACATAATTGGTATCTGTTGATGTTCAATTTGCCATAGATAAAAGATATTACATGTATAAAAGCATTTACTATTATATTTAAAACACTGTAATAATAGAATTTCCTCCTTAATTATGTAAATTAAGTCATATGCTCTCTCTCAGCTACCTACATACTAAAATTATGACAATACGTTGCTTCTATCCGGTCGCATTGGCTTTATACTGATTTTATGCCGGACGACGGGAACAGAGCTTTGCTTTAATTTTGCCATTAGTTGTATAATTCCGAAATCACTTTTGAATCACGCGGTGTCCACATGCTGAGCAGCCAATCAGAGAACAGAAAAGCCACGAGGAGTAAACTTCTGGAAACTTCCCGCGTCACACGTCCTCTTCTACACTGAGACTTGAAGAGACGCACGCCCATTTTTCTCACGTCCTTTTTTTTTACCTTTATCGGTCCTATTGCTGCCAGCTTTGTTTTCTTTTGCATTGGGTGTGTTGGTGAGTTACCGTACGGCGGGTCTTGGCGGAAATACTCTTCTAATCGTTTGCGGTGAGTGTTTTTTGATTTGTTTCCTTTGACAGTCATGGCGGAGGCCCCTCCCCCCCAGAATACAAACATCCTTATCTTGGGTCATTCCTTTGTTGCCCGCCTGCACTCGTTCCTGCAACGGCGCACGGTCACAGCCTCTGGCAGGGAGATAGATCAAAGTTTCTGGTGTGATAACTGTAGTTTCACCTTCCGTTTTGTTCCCGGGTGTACTGTACGATCTTTTGACTACAGTTCTTATTTGTGGGATGAACTACCCCGGGTTGACATTGTATACCTAGAGTTAGGTTGTAACGACTTGTGCAACACAGCTCTGTCACCGGAGGAAGTTGCATACCAGCTAATTGATCTGGCCTTAGCTTTGAAGAATAAAACAGAGGCCCGTCAGATCACAGTTGGCCTACCCTTGAAACGTGTTTTTGACCCGCCAGGTATCCCTTACAATGACCGGTGTGAGCGCTGTGTGTACAGCATGTTCGACTTGATTTCCAGAAGTCAAACCCCTGGCCTCACATTGTGGAGCCACAGCCGCATTTTGGACCGCTACCTCCCCTCCCTTTTCCAACAGGACGGCTTACACTTCTCAGACTATGGAAATTTCTTATATTTCAAGAGTATTCGAGGAGCCACCCTGAAGGCTTTGGATTCAATTTAAAGAATAATTTAACAGACTGCCCTCCCCAAATTTGTCTTGTTTTGGTTTTCGAACTGACTGCACCTCCCTTTGCACCTTCGGTGGGTTACCGTGGTGCCAGGGGGGATGCCTGAAATTCTGTTATCTATATGATAGATCCTTTTAGAAATTATCCCATGGATTGATTTTTCCGTGTAAAGGCGTGTACGTTGGTACCCAAATTTGTTTTTGGTTCTGCTTTCGAAATCGACTACATCTCCCCTTAGCTTGCACCTTCGGTGGGATACCGTGGTGCTGGGAGCAGATGCCCGACATACTAATTTTTGTCACAGACCCTCCTGGAAATTTTCCCCGAACTTATCTTTACATCGCAAAATTTTTTCGTAGGCACTTGGGCGGGCTGCCATGGTGCCATCCTGAAAAAGAAAAAAAAACTAATTCCCAGACAAAATTATGTAGCGGATCCAATCGTGGTGTCCATTACGCTTTCGGCGGGTTGCCGTGGTGCTTAAGGCAAATGCGTAAAAAACTTCCGTAAGTCATTTTATGAATTCCCAATTTTTCTTCCGGGAATTGTTCTCTGGCATGAGCCTGAGACTCAGTCATAAATTTTATGCTGTGGACTATGTTTTCCCGGCTTTTTATTATGTTACCCGTGCCTGGCTCTAGAGGGCAGCCTCCAAAACCAATGGCACTTGTCATAAATTTTTAGTGCTGTGGATTCCCGTTATGAGAATCCCGGCTTTTTCCTGATTTTATTCATAGTGCCTGGCGTTTGAGCCAACGACACTTGTCATAAATTTTTTGCGCCGTGGTTTGTATATAAACTTAAACTACCCGGCTTGCTGTCCCCTGTTCTTCATGTCAGGGTTACTGTTACGGTTTTGTTGCCATGATGAGACAAATAGCCCAGATGCCCCTCGGCGCATACATTCCTTTGTTAGTTGCTTTTTGTTCCAGCCTTGTTTCATTTTCATATTTTAATTTACTCTCCAGCGCCCAACAAATAATTGTGCAAATCCCGATCACAATCCTGAAAGTGTATCTTGGCTTGTATTACACCAATGTTACATTGATCAGTGGGCCTCTCGGGGGTGTCCGTGTCGCAATTTTGCTCCCCTGGCGAGCTTTCTCGCTACGCTCCCTTGGTGGTCTTAGTTCAGAGTTTGGATTCTAAGGAAAAATTCCCGTTGTTGTAATCGACTCATGATTTCCGCAATTACTTTCTCTCAAAGTTGTCACGGTGGTAAAATCTGGGCTGCAAAGTTCCCACATGTCATAGAACCCGAACTGTGTTCGATCGTGTTCGATCTGGGGAAATCGAATCGAACCGCGTTCTATTTTGGGGTCACCTGCGGTCATTTACTATTAAGCGGACAAAACAAGCCTTCTACCTCGTGCATTGC
>NW_017802593.1:0-4639 GCF_001625305.1 Branchiostoma belcheri
GGTCTGTCTGAAAGAATTTTGCTTGTTTGGACAGACAGCAGCTTGACTAATGAATGAATGAATGAATAGCCTTTATTTAGACCAGAATGCCCTGTCAGCCTTGGAGGAAGTGCGGATGGAAAAGTTGGAGAAAAAAAGTTGCATAGGCTATATTATAATAAGGTCAATGACCTGCCTATTCCTCTGTGTACATGGTGTCTTAAGGCCAGGTCATTTCCTATTTGAACTGGTTCAATTGGAACTTCAAACACAGCGAAAACCTGGTTTTCCTTCCTGCCACGAAATAAAAACCACCGCAAAGGTACATATAACACATTCCCAACTAAAAGGAGAAATTCTCCATACACTATGTGCAAAATGCACACACCTATGTGCAAAGTGCACATACCTATGTGCAAAATGCACATACCTATGTGCAAAGTGCACACACCTATGTGCAAAGTGCACACAGGTATGTGCAAAGTGCACACACTATGTGCAAAGTGCACACACCTATGTGCAAAGTGCACACAGCTATGTGCAAAGTGTACATAGGTGCATATACTATGTGCAAACTACATATACTACAAACAGACATCACTTTAATTCCGGACTGACTCTAATTCCGGACGACCTTTCACCATTAAGACATTTATTATATTACTCGCTGAAAGTTGCGTAGGTATCATTGATACACTGTAGGTCCCCTGGGACTAGGTCAGCATTCGGATTCAGAATTCTGCGCAGAATTCTGCATTCAGGTACAGAATTCTGCAACCCAAATGCAGAATTCTCCATCCAAATGCAAAATATGAAGGAATTTGCGATGCCTTATTATTTTATGATGTTAGAGAGTGGAACTCACACTCGTCCTACATCCTACATTGTATGTGTTTGCTATCTCTGTGCTGCAAAAGCATACAAGACGGGACATTCTGCCAAGTACCTTCCAAAAGCACAAAAGAGTTTACAGATGGCACACACAATTCAGGCACAAGTACTTTCAGGTTATTCAGGTCACAATATTTCATGCTGATGGTCATTGTCAGACTGAAGCTTGAGTTCTTGTACACGTGGCGGTGATGTTGTGCTCGGTGCTCAGTGATGGCGGCCAGAGATGACTGGGTACATGGCAGAAGTAGTTTGCCGGCAAGCTGGCTTTGTTGTTGCAGCATGTCGACGATCGGGGTCGGTTTGCAGCAGGTGGGCGAGGCAGGCGGTTGTAGGCATGGTAGCGCAGCTTGAGCAGCGATCAGGCAGGTGGATTCATTGCCGGGCGATTCAGGAGGCATGATAAAACAATGCGGGTTGCGAGAGGTCCGGCTGCTCCCCACCAAATGTAGGGATGCAAGAGAAGAGGCGATGGGAGAGACAATGTACTCTGTGGTGGCTATGGACACTGTTTTCCGTTAGAATGCATTGCTTCAAAACTGATTTTCTCTGATCCGAATCAAAAGTAATCCACCTAGAGGAGGTAGTTCAAGACATTTGTGGCGGATCCGGATCAGACATAAAATTTTCCCTGTATGTAAATCTGCCTGCTTTGACATACATCAAGTACGTTACCTCGAGTACCATGTGATGTACAAGATGTGTAGAGGCGCCATTAATTTTTTGGGGGCAAGGGCAAAACTTGCGTTGCTTCCCAAAAACATCAATGCCGCTGTACAAGTCTGTGAAGGAGCTACTAATATGCATTTTTGTACTTAAGACTTTTGCGTGTGTGTGTAATCTGGGTCTACATTGATTTGTAAGTTGTCTTACGAACAGGCGACTCTCACAGCTCTCTCTGATATACAATGACAGTTCATTTGTAAGCTGTTATTAGTCATATTCTCATGTCTACCTAATATAGGTCAAAGCCAATGTTCCAAATTATCAAAGGCCGTGTTCATGTGAAGTCAGTGAAGGTGCTTTACATGTGGTTTCCCCCGAAGCCGGGTTTCAAGTGGCTTCATCTGAACGCTCCAAATCACATTGAAAGCGCCTTGATCCCAAACCACTTCTAGAGGTGGTTTCGAATCAGTTTTCCCGCATCGCGATTTGCATCTGAACGCAATGTGATTTCAATCTGACTCCACCTGGTCATGGATTACAGGGTGATATTTCGTTATTTATATGCTATACCAAATTTTACGTGGCAGCAACTTAAAGAGCAGTAATGGTCAAATAATGTGTCTGTTCTAGGACGAGCTTCACCGCCTCGGCATTTGGCCGAGATACGCTGGGAGGGGGGCACCAGCAAGCAGGTAATTGACCTCTGACATTAATAACACGCCACCTTGCGTTGCATTGTTTTAATCAAACAACAATGAATGCAGTTTCAGAGAATCGTGATCGGGCACGGTTTGATAGGAATGTATGGCACATGGACCAGATGTGAGGAATGCGAGTTACCCGAATCGCAGTTTGGGTGACTTCACCGTGATGAACAAGGCTAAAAAGTGTTGTATGGCAGTCTTGTACCTAAAAAGCACCATGTTTTGTCAATTTCATTCCATGCAGATAGAAATCCAATAGGAATAAGTCATCTATGATAATATTGTTATGATGACAAATTACTTCATAATCATAATGCAAACTTTTGCCCTTTCATGCCCCTATCACCTTGTGACTCTTCACTTCAAGATTTTGCATCATCTTTATAATTCATAAAAGTTGCTCTTTCTCTTATCTCCACTGTACTAGTCTGGCTGCGAGCTTGCTATTGCTAACACCAGAAGCTGTTTCATGCTAGGTTAGCTGCTGCCTAGGTTAGCTGTATTTACTTAAGGATTAGCTTGTAACAAGCTGTGACAGATTAATTTGTATCAGAGTGCTCCCAAGTGCCCTCAGTTAGCCCCTGGCTGGCAGAAAACCCCAATGAACAGCCTGGGGGTTCTAATACACTCAAGTCATCACATTTTGCTTAATAATAATACTAATCGTGCAAACTTTGCCATCACATTAAACATTTTGTGCTGAGCACACATGGTCATCTCTACTTACATGTCATGTATATTGAGAAGTGTTTTCCCATTCAGATGACTGAAGGCTCAAAAATAATATTCCTTCTCTACCTTAAGACCACGTAGACACAAAAGCACTTTGACAGAACTTCTCATACAAGGTCGTATCTGCATACATGTATATAAGGTTGCCATACTGTCTGTAGTTTTGTGTAGTAATTTGTGCATATCGTGGTGCAGCAGTATTTAAACCTGATAGAAGATCATAAAATTTTATTCAATCTGGTACTGAATACTGTACGATCTAGAAAACAAAGCTGTGACTGATCATGGAGGTTACATACACCTCCATGGACGATCATGGACTAGTCTGGATGTCAGACCCATGGCACACTGGGCCCAAAGTAATACATGTGACTGTGCAGTTGGGGGCTGGGTGAAAGGTTAGGTCACTAGAAAAGTGGTCTGAACTCATCATGAGAATTGAACACTATCTGATCCTTAAGGAT
The DNA here is from genome assembly GCF_001625305.1 of Branchiostoma belcheri. NCBI lineage: Eukaryota > Metazoa > Chordata > Leptocardii > Amphioxiformes > Branchiostomatidae > Branchiostoma > Branchiostoma belcheri. The sequence goes on from NW_017802593.1 coordinate 3,437, forward strand.
GATTCTGCTAATGCAGCTTGAAGCCTTCTTTGGGTAGTGTGAAGAGGAAAACTTACAGAAGCGGTCATTGAAAGGGTAGATGCATGTGCATGACCAGATGGTCTGATGGGCTCTCACAAGAAATCAAACAAAGGCAAAGAGCCGCCAACCTGAAGTATAACCAACAACTCAACAATGAAACATTCTCCTAAAATTGAGTTCATATATATTGTATATATATATAAACTCAATTTTGGAGAATGTTGCCTTGTAACTACACATGTATAAGCTATATTTCATTTCAGTTCTATTCAGGATAGATGGGTAGGGTTAGGTGCACATGTACATGTTGTATGTAGGTCACCCTAGACTGGCCTTATCCTGCCAGCGGCTCTTGGGACGTCCCTTGAGGACTTGTACTAATGCGGAACATAGCCCCTGGTATGGGAACCCTGCCACTTGGTGTAACCTTTGATCACACTGAAACTGAAACACCCACACTGTTAGGTTTACAAGTTCAAATTCTTTTTAGAACAGAACAAACTCTCCCTCTAACCTCCTTGAGATACCTTATATAGCATGTTTGGCCCTTTGCCGGTACTCCTTTTTCCGAGACAGTGGAAGATGAATGGTCCCACTTTTCCTATAATGTGTGGGTTTTGTGATGTTGTGATTTATGAAATTGCAGCATTGTAAGAGAAGAGTAGTTTCTTTTTGTCTGTAAACTTGGAGAACCTAGGATGGAACTTGTTGGCCTCTTCAAACAGGCCCTTTCTTTCATGATTGTAGAAGGAGCAATTTGAAATAACTGTTCTATTTCAAGAGGGTGAGCATTAATTCTAACTTTGCTATTGCAACGCATAAATCAAAATTATCTAGTTACCAAGTATATAAAAATCACTTTTTAATCCTGTTGTCCAGGACTCCCTTCACCCTTCCTGGTGAGAGATTAGACCCCAAGTTCCAACTCTGGCATGTCTGGGATGGGCACCAGGCAGGCATGCATGTTTCCCCTGGCTGAAGGGAGCATTGTGTTTCACTGCAGTCTGGCATCAAGACTGGTGCCATAATTCCCTTGCCCTTATAATGTCAGTGTCTGAATTCTCCAAGCAGATGTTAGGCTAGAAAATTGTGATCTTTTCTCACTGGCTGATACAATGTATGTCTGACTTTTATCCAAGTATCTAATTCTCCGAGTAGATGTTAGGATGTAAGGCTAGTGAT
>NW_017802594.1:0-4636 GCF_001625305.1 Branchiostoma belcheri
AATGGCGTTGCGGTTATCCTGGACTGGCTTCAGTTGAATGACCAAGCTATCGTAAAGCAAAGAACCCCTGAAGAGTTTCTTAGATGTGACTCACCGCAAGAACTGAAAGGAAACTTGCTAAGAGATGTTTCTCTACCGACATGTCCATCTCCCAGCTCTTCGGGAAGTCCACAACAAACGTCGTCTCCAGATAATGCAGGGGTTCACGAATCTGAGAAGGCACCAACAGAGACTGAGCCCCCAACACTTGTTATCTACAGTTGGGAGAGAGCCACGGTCAAGACTTCTGAATTTTCGCTCTTTTGGAAAGGTGAGTCCCTTTGACAGTCGCGTTCTGCTGACATGACGGTACCTCGTCCTTACATGGGTCTCAGATTTGAGCCACAAAACACACCTCTAACGCATATTTAAACCTGAGAAGGGCTACATTAGAGGCATTTGAAATTCTTGTATTATTAGAACACAGCTTAGCCTTGTACAATGTTAACCGTCAGCTCAGAGGAATATCCATACAAATTTAACGTGTGTTCTGTCCTTTCGCAGGGCTCACAGCTGGCATCCTTGGCGGAGCGCTGGCTCTTTTGGTTGTAGCCTTCATCATCAGATGTATCAGTTATTGCAGAAAAACGAAGACAGGCCTTTTACAATAACTTGGCCACTTCTTTGCCCTTGTCAACGATGACCGAGGGGCGTGTTCAAAGTATAGTAAGCGTTGACCAGAGTGATTCTCGCGTTGATGGGCATCTTCAGGAAGGCTGCTCAAGAAAAGTGGAAGAAGACGAAAGCTGCAGCTGCTCTTCAACTGACGGTCGTCGAAAATGCAAACAAAATGTTTGGTCCAAAAAACATAGCGCGTTCTTTTGCCGCTACAAACGGTTATGAAGATGCCCGTCTCGAATGTTGTTAGTGTTGACCAGCGCAAGAGCTATAGTGCCGTTCTGGGACGTTTACAACAAGATTCCTTGCGTAAGAAAAGCCCAAGACGTACGTTGATTAAAAATTGGCGAAAAGGTATACAACATGCTGGTCCGACAAACGCAACGGCTTCTTTGCCGTTACAAACGGTGAGTAAGATGCTCGCCTCAAATGCTGTCAATGTTGACCAGTATCACAAAACGTAAGGTCGTTGTAGGGTTTCTTCAACAAGATTCTTCGTGGACAAAAGCCACACGCCGCTTTTCTCTTAATAACCAGCGAAGTCGTAAACAAAGTGATAAGCCCCAAAACACGGCCGCTTCTTTGTCGTTACAAACGGTTAGTAAGATGCCCATCTCAAACGTTGTCAGTGTTGACCAGTACCAGGACTGTAGTGCCGTCACGAAGATGAAGACGGTAACAACTGTATAGAAATGGTCGTAGTAAGAAGGGAAGATTCGTCTTCAAACTCTAGGTGGGTAGTCCCCCCTCTTTTGCCCAACAGGGAAGAAAGTGTCGTACCGTCGCACCTAACAGCAGTTCTCTAGAGGTCAAACCATCATCTAGCTTCTCCCACATCTACAACTTCCTTAGCTACAACACCAGACAGAACAACTCTACATACCTTTATTCAAAACCACAGCTGGGCAACACACATTTGCTTACCGGGGATAAACTATTTCCACTCGCTTCCTAAAAATATCGCGCAACTCGCATCGCTGAAAAGTTTCAAGGAGAGCTTTTCCTCAATAAACCTCAATAAGAGCATGCAAGCTGTACAATGTAGTTTATAATGATCTCTGCCCTCTTTCCAAAGAAAAGCTGATCTGGACTGTGAAATAGACATGAGTTATGGAAAATGATTCTGATTTGTTTACATAGACCTTTGTATATGATTTCATATAACACATGTATTTGTTTATGTATGCCTTTGGTTACTTGTGTTACTTATGGCTTCTTTAACCCATATTTCTATGGGCTGCACATTACCCTACAAAAACAATTTCTATGTTAATAGGACATTTTTCTCTTTTTCTTTACCATGACCAAAGAACATGATAAGCTACATGTATAAGATTGGTGATCTTGTGTATAAAATACGTAAAACACAATACCAACAAAACCCACAATACCAGCATGAATTGATGTGCATTGTTTGCTATGAAAGTGTTATTTTAGTTTGAGTGGCTAATCCAAAATATGTTAAGCTCCAAAACCAAAGTTAACCGTTTATCTCCCGTCGTATTCACCTAAACTCTCTACCAACTTACTTCTGAGCCCAGAATTGGTCTTTTGGTTTTACATTGAGCAAACCTGTTTAAACTCAAGAGCCACTCAGCAAATGATGATTATTTAGAAAATACGTTACACGCAACCATGCCAACAGAGAACGCAATAGCAGCTTGAATTGATGTGAATATCAATTTTTCACGAACGTATTATGATTAGTCTGAGCTGCTAACCCATGGTGTCTGCATCATATATGTATATATGCTTTCAAACCAACGTTCACGATGGTCAAATTTGGGCCCAAATATTCCAACCTTTTAATCGAACCGAATCATGTTCGATATGACGTCATTCGAATCGAATCATGTTCGATATGACGTCAATCGAACCGAACGTTCGTTCGATCCGGGGTCACCCGCGGTCATGTACAGTAAACCCGCGGCTTCAAGCCCGTTTTTACACGGCTACCTCCTAACAGTAAAAAAATCAACTTTTTCACAAATATAAACCAATTTCGGGACAGTACATCTATGCCCTGTTTTATAGTTGATATGTAACATGTAACGAAGCTACTGCCGTCATCGTGTGTGACCTTGACGATCGTAATTGTTGTTTACTGGGATATAAGTTACCCCCTGTACATACTCACCCTGCCTGACATGCTTGCAAACATGGTATTTAAACCGCAACAAAAACAAATTCAATTTACCTCAGAAACGTTTTAAATTGTAGGCAAGACACAAATCTCGATCTGTGTCGGACGGATTTTTTAAAGATGGCGGCGTTCTGGAATTATCGGTCTTTGAAGTTGAAAAAGTGCATTTTTTGGTGAATTTTTCGGCCTTAGCAACACTTCAACTTTGAAATAAAGAAAACTGTCCGACTCAAATCTTAATTTTGTTACACTGTTCTCTAAAATGCAAAAATGCGGGATTTTCTGGGAGATTTGGGGTCGGTTTAAATCAGTTGTTTGCTTATTGACGTCGATTGTTCTAGAATAAGCATTCGACGCTTTGAGAGTGATTTCACCCACATTTAAGCATTGTAATAAAAATAACAACATTTGGGGTATATGCAGTGCTGATTTTATCACATTTGGACAATGGAGTCCCCGTGAAACAGTTAATTATTGCTTAACAGCATGTTTACCGTTGAGACTGGCTCCACGGAAGCCGCGCGTGGAACCCCGGTAACCTGATACCCTTCCGTAGAATTGGAAACTTTACCCTAGAAATTGACCGCCGTGGTTCACTATTAATCTCCCAGCGTAGCCACCTATAGCTCCTCCCACCATCTTTGTTCAGGGACCAGAAGTGGGTTTTTGGCCTTGCATTGAGCAGCGTCGTTTATACTCAACAAGACCTCAAAAAAAGATAGTTGAAAATTCACAAACTGCATATCTCTATTAATACACATCATGTGCAGTGTCCAAAAAACTAACAGAAACTTATTTTTCATTGATTGATTAGCATGTAACGAGTCAGTCCTGTGTGTAGGTAGTAGTAGAATATCAATTCTATTTAAAATACTTGTACCCTAAAACATAATGCCAACAGAACACACAATAGCATCTTGAAGTGATGTGGATATTATTTACCACAAACGTGTTATGATTAGTCTGAGCTGCTAATCCAACTTTTGCGGAGCCTTCAAACCTTTAAATCCTTGCAACCTATACCTCCCACCAACTTAGTTCTGTGCACAGAAGTGGTCTTTTTGCCCTTGTATTGAGGAACGTTGTTTATACTCAACAGACGCTCAACAAAGGCTATAGTTGCAAAGCTGTATGTCTTTATCAATACACATCATGTTTGTGTTTCTAACCAAGGGATTGAAATACTGAAGGGGTGACGTCTGCCATGTCTGGTTGCCTTATCGTTGTGAATCTTTCTTTTCGCAAGACCATATGGCGAAAAACTGTAGGTAAAATATTCAGCACCAGAATAAATGAAAAATACTCAGACCTTGAGCCACCTGTCCATATGTCCATACGTCACAGGCAGGGCGATTTCGTGAATGTTTCATGAACATGTTGTATAACACCGCCAGCGTCTACAAATACATTCAGTGTCTGTAGATGTGACCGGTTCAGTTGGTGCTTCAAAGCTAAGGTAAGCCGAGTGCTTTGATTGACTCTAGGCGTAAATTGGTTTCCATTCGACACCTAATTGCAAAAACAGATGCATGGCACCGCTTTCTTTTTCCCACGCTTTTCGCTTGCTTTGTAACCTCTTTCAAGCTACGCCTGTGTTCTTCACTACAAAGCGAGGGTCAGTGTAGGTCAGACACAACGTGAAAGCGTATACGTACTAGATAACAACCAAAACGTGGGAGTCTTATGAGACAAAATCATTGATTTTCTTTATTTCTAAACACCTGGTATTACTGATCATGTATCTTTTGTCTTGTACCTCAGTGGGGTCGAAATGTTTGGCGCAAAGAAGCTAATGTTTTAACATTGTATAACTTTGCAGTCGCCGGGGGTTTTCAC
>NW_017802595.1:0-4635 GCF_001625305.1 Branchiostoma belcheri
AATGATAACGCTGTTGAGCTGCAGGTTGGTGAGATTAAGAAAAGGCTTCAGGCAGAAGGGTCCAACAAGAGTTTCCAGTCAGCACAAACAATCTGCAAGACCAACCAGATAGTAAGTCAGGTCGTCAAAAATCTACAACAGAAATGTAACCGTCATGTGAAGTCCAGAGAGAGGACTGTTGCCAGGAAAGAGAAGGACATACAGACCCTAGTGGAGGAAATTCTGGAATCAAATGTGTTGGACTATACAAGTTTCTACCAGACTTTCCCAGGCTACACAGATCCACTTGCCAGGATTGACATGGGAAAGTTCCATGACTGGGTTAAAGACCAAAAACAGGTAGCTGCCATCAGAATGGTTCGTAACGCACACCTGTAATGGTTTCAATCACAAGTTATACTTCATCTGTATCAGAATATGCAAATATTTATGACTGTCAATGATCAGAGTATGTACCTAAATATTCAGGGAATATCTTTGGAGAGAATTAATGTATCCTATCTAAGAAGAGTGAGAAGAGAGAAGAAAATTATAATTGTCATGAGGTTAAATCTGTATCAGAATATGCAAATATTTAAGTCAATGATCAGAGTATGTACCTAAATATTCAGGGAATATCTTTGGAGAGAATTAATGTATCCTATCTAAGAAGAGAGAAAGGAGAGAAGAAAATTATAATTGATCTATCCTAAGTTATGGTCATGAGGTTAAATCTGTATCAGAATATGCAAATATTTAAGTCAATGATCAGAGTATGTACCTAAATATTCAGGGAGTATCTTTGGAGAGAATTAATGTATCCTATCTAAGAAGAGAGAAAGGAGAGAAGAAAATTATAATTGATCTATCCTAAGTTATGGTCATGAGGTTAAATCTGTATCAGAATATGCAAATATTTATGTCAATGATCAGAGTATGTACCTAAATATTCAGGGAGTATCTTTGGAGATAATTAATCTATCGTATCTAAGGAGAGAGAGAAGAGAGAAGAAAATTATAATTAACCTATGGTCATGTGGTCAAACCTGTATGCAATATGATTGTCAATGATCAGAGTTTGTACCTAAAATATTCATGGAACGTTTTTGCAGTGATTTAGAAGGGAGGCCAACTTGTATATCATAGACAAGAAAGTCCTTCCCCTTTTGTATGACAAAATCACAACACTGATGTATGTATAATGCCAAAGGTATGACTAATCTCTGAGACACAGAAAAGGCAGAGTTTTCAAAACCATGATGTCTGACTTAAAAAGACCTTGATGTTATCCCTGCCTATTGTCCACCTAAAATTTGAGCTTTTAAGGGATAATGGTACTCTCTATTGTCCATATGGCCTCAAAATGATTGTCTAACTTACATTTGGTTAAACATGCAAATAAATGTTCAAGTTCATTATTTTCATTTCTTTTTGTCTGTATGATATCTTCCACTAGACCATAGACAAGTACATTATATTGTTCTGTAACTGCATTTATTTTCGAAGTTGGAAAACAATTAGATTTTCACAATCTTCACAATTAGCAGTTAATACAATTCGGTAATGCGGAGGATTACAAAACATGCTTGCACCTCCTTAGACTGATTCCCTGTTCATAGTGATATTTATACCCTTATCATATAAATATATATTTCAAAGAATATATCTCAAAACTGATAGGAGGATCGAAAGCAGTTCAAAGGATTTATGTACATGACATCTTAAATTTTTTTAACTACCAAACTAATATAACCATAGTAACCTCTGACAGGAACTACATTTCAGCAATATAAAATTAATGCTCAAAGTCATTTCTACATTGCATGTCAACATTGACAAGGAGAAAGTTTTGCATTTCACTTACAAATGTATACAGTTGGTCCATCTATACAAAAAGTCACATCTGTGCAATACACAAGTCACAAAATAGAAAAAGGCTAGCAAATGCACATCTTTGGTTCAAGCTTTTACAAAAAGTGCACCAATTTGGTCATGCCCTTTTGTTACAGTACAGTCATACAAACACAAATGAAAAATAAATCTTTGATAAACTTTCAATTATTTTCAAGTGATGTAAAAAATCCCAAGTACATGGAAATACATGTACATCATAACTGTTTAGACCACAAGGTGCAAGCAATCTACTGAATGAAAAAAAAAATTAGTCATCAACTTCAATGTATTCAGTATCACTTACAGTCTCTTCCAAATCAAAGTCAAAGATACTTCTTACAATCTCATACACTGCAGTGGCTTGCTCATACGACCAAACTCCACCTCGAGCCAGGACATCATCAGGTGACTTAAAACTAGTGCACTGAGATACAACATTGTCAATTACAGTCTGCGTAAAACCATGTGTGACTTCTGGTACAGTTGTTACACTACCTGACTTGAACTGCTCATTTAGTACTGCCCTGTATTGTTCCAAAGACAGTTTCACAGCTTGCTGTTGTTGGTCAGTGACATGATATGTTTCAGATTCTTCGTCACTGTCACTACTAGTACTAGAATTATCGTCATCTTCACTATGTGCAATGTGGTTAAACTGTTTACAACCTGGAGTGCCACATGTGCAGCTGGCTGTGCAGATGTCACAGCAGGCATGAAGACTTCTCTCCTCATCACAACACGCATCATAGTGAGACAGTAACAGGTGACGGCGACACACACTGTCCTCATTTCTGACATAGATCAACATTTCTGTGTCAAGGTTTCTCAACTGCCTATATTATTGAATATAAGTAGGTGGTGTGCCTGACCTCCCTCTCTTCCTGCCCGGCCTTGCTGTTGAAGCAAAGTGTCCAGTTCTTGGGGTGGCCCAAAGTTCACCACATTGTCCACACCGGCATAGTTGATGCCCATGCTGGCTGCGGTTGTGCATACCAGCGCGCGGATGCACCCCTCGGGGACTGCCATGTCCTCGCGGATCTTTGCCTTTATGTTTTCCGGTGTGTGAGAATGGTACATTTCCACAAGTTTCATTTGCTTCTCATTCAGATGGCTTTTGCACATCTCATAGATTTTGGCACAGTCACCAATAGTCTTGCAGAAGACTAGCAGTCTTGGACATAAAGCTTCTGTTCTCACTAGTCGCAGTAGCCAGTCAAACGTTGTGCTGAGTGGTTCATTGCTTGGCACGTTACTAACGTGGAGTTTGATATTTTCCCTGTTCGGATTCTCCACCAGCTCCATGCATTCTTCCATTGCAAGAAGCTTCTGAATTTTCCTTCGGTGCCTCTTGCTCGCAGTGGCAGTCAGTGCTAATACAGGTGTTCCTGGCAAGAGGCAGCGTAGCTCTCCAAGCTTTGAGAACCATTCTCTGAAGGGTGTGTCACCCCCAGTGTCACTTGCAGCTAGGCCCCTACAGATAAGTACAAAAAATTGTTGGCTACACATTCAGCAACTACAGTGCTGTACATGTATGGTTTTACATGTACATGTACATGTATATGACATGGTTGGCTAAATTTGTATCATGAAATTCTCTACATATATATTTGCACTTGCATGTACATGTACATGTTATGGGAAGAATAAAATAGATTTCAAATAGACATGAACATCACCCTGCCTAGCACTAACAGTAACACCCTAGACAAATACACATTAATAGCTCAACAACTATTTCAGAGAGATAACTTTAGTAAAGGTTTTTAATAAAAATGCCTGTATCATATATAGGCCTTCCTGACACGCTTCAGTAGAATTTGAATAAATCTAGGTTCATAATTTTTCTGAATTGAGAGTATTTTTTCTTATCATTATACAAATATTATGTATGTCCATTAAAATATTTTATCACTCGCTCAAACTATTACTATTTAGGAAAAATAAAAGGGGAATCAATATCTGTAAGCTAAAAGGTAGACCTTGTTGTTTTGACAAGAAGTTCACAAATCTTTGAGATAAAGAATGGTGGCTAATCACTTACCACTGCAAAACAGTGTGCGCTTCGTCGATGACGATGAGTCCAACACGACCCTTGTACACTTCGGAACGTAACATTCCTCTGAATCGTCCGTCTTCGAGTATTGCCTCGGGGGATGTGTAGAGGTACTGGAACTTCCCAGCGAGGATGTCGGTTGTCTCGGCAGTGTTCATACCCAAGCGTGTGGCTTTCAGGCCCAGGGAGGTCAACTTGTCGCACTGCTCGTTCATAATTGCAATGAGTGGACTTACTACAAGTATGAACTCGTCTCCAGACAGATGTCGGGGGGCTTGCCCTAACTCTGTCTCGGCTTTGGCCAGGGCTTTGGCCGCTGCTGGGAAGCCCATATAGCACAGGCTCTTCCCTCCTCCTGTCCGCACACTCAGAAAAACGTCTCTGCCATCAAGCAGCGCCCGTAGCGTCGACTGCTGATGCTCACGAAGCCGCTCGACTCCAAATAAATCTTGCACGGCTCGCACGAAACTTCTAGTATCTGTAATAGCCGCCATCTTGGCCTGTCCCAACATGGGAATGTAACACGTAACCTGATTGGCTAATAGGTTCCCAGCGACCTTTGCGGTTTTTGCGCAAAGCTCGGTGCGCAAATTCTCTGATTGGCTGACAGCAGTTTGGCGGTGACGTCACCAAAAGTCAAACTGTCAGCGGTAAATAGCAGGGCTAAAACCGGAGGGGAACCGAGGATTTTGGCCCTGCGAAGGAGGATG
>NW_017802596.1:0-4634 GCF_001625305.1 Branchiostoma belcheri
TGAACTGTGGGTTCCTACCCAAACAGACCTGGCAAAACTTGAAAGAGTACACAGGAGCGGAGTGAAACGGATGCAGAGTATGCACCCACAGACAGGGACCAGAGAGAGCCTGGGCGCCTTGGGGATGCTCCCCTTGAAGGCAGTGATAGACAAACACAAGCTGTGCTTCTTTGGCAGACTGGTTAACCTCCCAAGCAGCACATTAGCCAAGAGAGTCTTTCTTCTGAGACTGTATTCATACATCATCAGAAGAGCACGCCATGTCAACAGAGGGTTCAACAGTGACGTGTACAGAGTTGCACAGGAGTACGGCCTGACAGAGTATTTTGAAAAATACTGGCTTACAACAGAGTTCCCATCCAACACTGTGTGGAAAAGAATGGTGAAAATGGCGGTGAGGGACAAAGAGGAGAGGAACTGGATTGCGTCAGACAATGGCAAGACCAGATTCACCAGAATACATGGAACAAATACTGAACCTCACAAACTGTGGTCATTGGCAAGGAAACTACCCAACCACCAGAAAACCCTACAGGCATTGGTGCACCTGAGTACAGTTCCTGCGTGCCACAGTGCTAAACCTTGCCCAACTTGTGACACACTGACACAAGACATAGTGGGGCATATGATATCTCACTGCGTCAAGTTCAACACACTCAGGGCAACTCTAGCAGACGTGCTAACAGATAAACTGGGCACTGGAGTGATGGCAGCTGTACATCAACAGTCAGACAAAAGATTTACAGAAGTCCTTCTTGGAGCTAGAGTTGTGGAGGAGGATGTTGAACCCGGGGTATGGGAAGAGTATATTGTAACAATTGCCAGACTTATGTACCCTTTGGCCATCCTGGCTCTGAAACATGTAGAATGGCACTGAAGATGGAGTGGACAGTGTGTTTACAAGAGATGCAGAGACAGAAGGAGACAGAAGTGATGCAGAGTGAAACACCTGTGGAGGTGGACAGTGTGTTTACAAGAGATACAGAGACAGAAGGAGACAGAAGTGATGCAGAGTGAAACACCTGTAGAGGAGTGTACAGTGGTGTTTGCAAGAGATACAGAGACAGAAGGAGACAGAAGTGATGCAGAGTGAAACACCTGTGGAGGAGTGTACAGTGTGTTTACAAGAGATACAGAGACAGAAGGAGACAGAAGACAAGTGATGCAGAGTGAAACACCTGTGGAGGAGTGTACAGTGTGTTTACAAGAGATACAGAGACAGAAGGAGACAGAAGACAGAAGTGATGCAGAGTGAAACACCTGTGGAGGAGTGTACAGTGTGTTTACAAGAAATACAGAGACAGAAGGAGACAGAAGACAGAAGTGATGCAGAGTGAAACACCTGTGAAGGAGTGAAACACCTGTGGAAGAGTGTATAGTGTTTACAAGAGATGCAGAGACAGAAGGAGACAGAAGACAGAAGTGATACAGAGTAAAGCACCTGTGAAAGAAGTGGACAGTGCGTTTACAAGAGATAAAGAGACAGAAAGAGACAGAGAGTACAGAGTGAAACACCTGTGGAGGAGTGGACAGTATGTGTTTACATTTAGGACTTAGAGAAAGAGAGCGGTCGAGTGTTAAACACTCAGGAATAGTAAAGAACTGTAATGCCTAAGAAAGACGAAAGACGAAATACAAATGGACAGATCGCCATAGAATAGACGATATCCATTATTTATATTTAATCATGTGTCTGTGTGAAAAAACAAACTATTTTTAAACTGTAATATCTTTTAAGTGTGTATCCCTGTATTTTAACGACCATGGCTCTCCCAACGTGGAGGAATAAAGAAAGGAAAGGAATGAATGAATGAATGAATGAATGAATGAATGAATGAATGAATGAATGAATGAAACTTTAATTGTAAACACATAACCGCTGCGGTAAGTACAGGTCACAAAAATATAAATAACGTTGTCACTAACTGCAATTAAGTGAATTCGGCTTCTTCTCGTTTCTTTATTAGTACGAAAAAGGTAAGAATATATAATAATCGAATGTAATTGTCTAAGTTCATTATGTTTACTTTCGCAGAAGGAAAACATATTGTTTAGCTCAGTTTCTGAAGTCCTCTTCTTTTCCAAACAAATAAGGTCAACCTGCGGTCAGCCTGCGGTGTTGGGTTACATTACTGGCACGTAGCAAGACAGCTGAAAGAGCTACTCGCCACATAATGTACTTAGTCTAGTATTCTAATTGAGTCAAGGGGACGCTCCTGACCTGGGCGCGCATTCGTCAGAATCGTAACAAGGTTAGGAGCAGTCCACGTGACCTCATACACACCTGAGTACCCTCACCTGGCACCAGCGTGCTTAAATACGGCATAGAACAAGAGATTGCACATTCGGAGCCCTGGAGACCGGCCAGGACAAAGGTTTACTTCGCTTCCGTACGTTTCTACCTCCACGTGCTTTCGGCGGCTACCCTGGCACCTCCACCAAGGGTTAGATATACTCATATAGTTATCGTGCAAGTTGGCTATTTCCTTTCGGTGCGGTTTTTCCTTGTACTTCTCATACGTGGTGTATTAACTGCTGACTAATTGTTTGTTGGGATAGTATCACGACCGGGCAGTATTTTTTGTTCATCTTTCGAGAGGCCGGATATCGGTGGGTCCAACCGGGGAGCGAGTGTCCAGGAGGCGAGCCACAGCTTTTTCTTGGTGTTTCACAGTTAAGTTTTCTGTGGACCGTTTCCGCCATTGCTTGTTGTAATTTAGCGTCCAGATAGAACACTCGCTGCAATGTAAGAATTTTTCAGCGTTCAGTTTCCAAATTTTAGTGGAGTGGAGGGCATCCACTGTTATGTAAATTTCTGATCGTTCAGGTGGAAGGTATCCACTGTTATGCAAATTCTGATCGTTCAGGTGGAAGGTATCCACCGTAATGTAACATTTTAGCACGCTAGTGGAGGGTATCCACTGTTACGCAAATTCTTATCGTTTAGGTAGAGGGTATCCACCGTACTCTAAAATCTTAGCGTGCAAGTGGAGGGTATCCACTATCATTTATAATTATTATCGTTTAGGTGGAGGGTATCCACCGTAGTGTAAAATCTTGGCGTGCAAGTGGAGGGTATCCACTATTAATTAAATTTTATCGTTCAGGTGGAGGGTATCCACCGTAATGTAAAAATGAATTAGCATACAAGTGGAGGGTATCCACTGTTATTACATTCTTATCGTCCACGTGGAGGGCATCCACCGTTGCGCAGATGGAGGGTATCCACTGTTATGTAAAATTCCTATCCTTCAGTTGGAGACTATTCAACGGTAATTTTAACCCTGTGGTATCCGATAAAATCACACTTATAGTATTTGTTTTAGAGGGAAAGCTCGACGACGGGCACCGGGGACATCCTGCGCCTCTGCTTCGGCAGGCTCTCTAACCAGGGGGTTCGGTTGTTCGTCCTAGGGCTGACCCTGAGTTAACTGGTAAAAAGGCATTAATTGTTCAGTTACAGTAAAATGTGACAGTTTCAAGCTAAAAGACTTGATCGCATTAGGAGATGAGTATTTGGGTTGTGAACTGTCATCTCAGGGTCAACCCTGGGACGTATTTCTCTATCTAAACAAGGAGTTATCATTTCTAGATCTGGAGATTATCCGCTAAGAAGTAATTATTATTCTTTTAAGAGAGTATCGGCTATTAAGCCATTTATTGCATCTTGCGTAATTTATTTGATTAGAGGGAAAGCTCGACGACGGGCACCGGGGACATCCTGCGCCTCTGCTTCGGCAGGCCCTCTAACCAGGGGGTTCGGTTGTTCGTCCTAGGGCTGACCCTGAGTTAATGTAACCTGAGTTAATTTAACGTTTTAAAGCGTTACATGGCGTTAATGTTTCCTGTCATTATCATTACGACCGAAGGTGACATACAGGAAACGATAACAGACAAGTTTTAAGACATTCCCATTCCTTTTAGCCTCATTGTAGAGTTATGAGACGTTGGGAATGGTCATCTCAGGGTCAGCTTTGGGACATGTTTGGATGTTTCCATAACACCCCCCTAAACCGAACAAACGCAAAGGCGACGCTATTGGATTCGAGGAGTGGGAGAAGAAGGGTTTGGATAGAGGTATGGGAAGTATTGGGGGTATGGGAAGGGAATAGAACAAGGGTAAACAGATCGCCATACAAGAACGGCAGGGTGTAGCGGAGGACTTTTCTGCCCATACCTTTAACCCATTCCCGGACTTCGCCCAGGGTCACTTAAGATAGCGTACTTTTCTAATTGAGTCAAGGGGACGCTCCTGACCTGGGCGCGCATTCGTCAGAATCGTAACCAGGTTAGGAGCAGTCCACGTGACCTCATACACACCTGAGTACCCTCACCTGGCACCAGCGTGCTTAAACACGGCATAGAACAAGAGATTGCACATTCGGAGCCCTGGAGACCGGCCAGGACTAAGGAGAAACGAGTGTGACGGAACACGCGGAGGGGGAGGGGGGTGGTTGTGGGCTGATGACGTCTCAGTGGGCGAAGCGAATTTAAAAGCAGATCACCCACCCACCCTCTTTTTCAACGTCTATTTGAAGCTCGCTACACGTCCCTCTGGGCGATTGCTCCGGACTTTCTGCCCATACCTTTAACCCCTTCCCGGACTTCGCCCAGGGTCACTTAGGATAGGGTAC
>NW_017802597.1:0-4629 GCF_001625305.1 Branchiostoma belcheri
CCGCCTCCCGGTGACGAGCCCGTTGGGGAGGCCCTGCGGGGCAAAGTCACCGAGCCGCCCCCTCTTTTCTCCGCGCCGGCACCTTCCCCGTGCTCGGCGGGACCCGCGCGCACCCTCCAGCACACGCTAGCGCCCCGCCGACGCCCGCAGCGGCCTGCACCGGGACGGCCGAGTCCGAGGTGGTCAAAAAAACGACCACTCTCAAGATAGGCTGACACACCTACACCTTCGTCAGACACCGGGCAAAATCCAAAAGTCCCGGGACGGGGGAATGCTGCATACCGTCGGGTAGCTGACCGGCCCCGGACATGCCCCGCACACGGCGGGAGTGGCTCTCCCTCTTCCTTCGAGCAGGGGAGGCGGCGAAGTCCGGCGCCCATTGATAATACATTGTAAAGTATATCGGAGAGGGCCCGCCCCTTGCAATGCTTAATACACGCTACATCGGAGAGGGCCCGCCCCTTGCAATGCTTAATACACGCTACATCGGAGAGGGCCCGCCCCTTGCAATGCTTAATACACGCTACATCGGAGAGGGCCCGTCCCTTGCAATGCTTAATACACGCTACATCGGAGAGGGCCCGTCCCTTGCAATGTTTAACACACGGTACATCGGAGAGGGCCCGCCGCGTGCCGTACTTAAAACACGCTACATCGGAGGGTGCCCACCGCTTGCAAAGCTTAATACACGGTACATCGGAGAGGGCCCGCCGCTTGCAACACTTAATACACGGTGGATCGGAACGGGTCAACACCTTTCCGTA
Organism: Branchiostoma belcheri; assembly: GCF_001625305.1. Taxonomy (NCBI): domain Eukaryota; kingdom Metazoa; phylum Chordata; class Leptocardii; order Amphioxiformes; family Branchiostomatidae; genus Branchiostoma; species Branchiostoma belcheri. The sequence continues at coordinate 765 of NW_017802597.1, forward strand.
CTTCATATCCGCCCACGGGCTGGTCCTCGGGGCTCGGAGGCGACCGCCCCCGCCGGACCGGGTCGCCCCTTGGCCAGCTGGCAAAGCATGGGCCGTTTCCGATACTGCCTGACTTCAGCGGGTACCACCTAGCCCGCCGGCAACACTGTCAACGCCCGGTGCCACTCCGTAGACTGGAGAGAGCAAGACCGAAGAGTTACCGGAGCTTCATGTATTCCAATCAGCCTGCTGTTAAAGTCACAAATTCCTTCACCATTGTCTAAATTTGGCGGGGCCGGGGCACACCCGCCGCGGCTAAAACTCTGCCGCCGCCCGGTGCCGAGGCCGATGAGACCGCCGTACCGGCGAAAATCACCGAACCACACAGCCTTTTCTCCACGCCGGGGACGTGCACGTGGGCGGGAGGTTCCAACCAACGCCTCTCGTTGTCGCCAGCACACTGCAGAGGCTCGCAGCGGCCGCTACAAGGCTGCCGTAGCCCGAGCGAGCTCGCCCCGTGCCACCAAAATCCGCTTCCTCCCGCCACCGGGAGAACCACAGGACTGCCCCGGCACCCGGCACGAACGCCCGCCGAAGGCAGGGCTTCTTTCCCCATTGTCTTAGTTTGGCGGGGCCGGGGCACACCCACCGCGGCTAAAACTCTGCCACNTGTTATGTACACCCGGCCCGCCGGGTCTCTGAACCCCTCCCGGTCCAGCCCGATAAAATTGGCTGACGGGCTCGTCGTCGGGGTCAAATGCGACCTATCCCCGTCTGCCAGGTTGAGCACGCCCGGCAGATAGGACCGGCAGATCGGAGCGGGACAAAAAAGCGCCCATACTTAATACACTGTACATTGGAGCGGGTCACCAAGCTCCCATACTTAATGCACTGTACATTGGAGCGGGTCACCAAGCTTCCATACTTAATACACTGTACATTGGAGCGGGTCACCAAGCTCCCATACTTAATACACTGTACATTGGAGCGGGTCACCAAGTTCCAATACACTGTACATTGGAGCGGGTCAACAGGTTCCCTTACTTCATATCCGCCCACGGGCTGGTCCTCGGGGCTCGGAGGCGACCGTCCCCGCTGGACCGGGTCGCCCCTCCCGGTCCCCGCCGCCAACCCCGTGCCGCGACCGCCCCGGCCCTCGCGCCGCCGCCGGGACCCCCGTGCTCCCGGGACACCCTGGTCGGGGCCGCCACTCTCAAGCCATCGGCTGCCCGGCACTTTTATTAGCGGCGAGCTGACACCACTAATACATTGGGTCGGGACCATCCAAAGTGCTGAAGCATTCAACGTGATGCATCCCTCAGGCATTCCTCTTGGCCAGCTGGCAAAGCATGGGCCGTTTCCGATACTGCCTGACTTCAGGGGGTACCACCTAGCCCGCCGGCAACACTGTCAACGCCCGGTGCCACTCCGTAGATTGGAGAGAGCAAGACCGAAGAGTTACCGGAGCTTCATGTATTCCAATAAGCCTGCTGTCTAAGTCACAAATTCCTTCACCACTGTTTAAATTTGGCGGGGCCGGGGCACACCCGCCGCGGCTAAAACCCTGCCGCCGCCCGTTGCCGAGGCCGATGAGACCGCCGTACCGGCGAAAATCACCGAACCACACAGCCTTTTCTCCACGCCGGGGACGTGCACGTGGGCGGGAGGTTCCAACCAACGCCTCTCGTTGTCGCCAGCACACTGCAGAGGCACGCAGCGGCCGCTACAAGGCTGCCGTAGCCCGAGCGAGCTCGCCCCGTGCCACCAAAATCCGCTTCCTCCCGCCACCGGGAGAACCACAGGACTGCCCCGGCACCCGGCACGAACGCCCGCCGAAGGCAGGGCTTCTTTCCCCATTGTCTTAGTTTGGCGGAGCCGGGGGCACACCCACCGCGGCTAAAACTCTGCCACCGCCCGGTGCCGAGGCCGATGAGACCGCCGTACCGGCGAAAATCGCCGAACCACACAGCCTTTTCTCCACGCCGGGGACGTGCACGTGGGCGGGAGGTTCCAACCAACGCCTCTCGTTGTCGCCAGCACACTGCAGAGGCACGCAGCGGCCGCTACAAGGCTGCCGTAGCCCGAGCGAGCTCGCCCCCGTGGCCACCCAAAAATCCCGCTTCCTCCCGCCACCGGGAGAACCACAGGACTGCCCCGGCACCCGGCACGAACGCCCGCCGAAGGCAGGGCTTCTTTCCCCATTGTCTTAGTTTGGCGGAGCCGGGGCACACCCGCCGCGGCTAAAACTCTGCCACCGCCCGGTGCCGAGGCCGAGGAGACCGCCGTACCGGCGAAAATCACCGAACCACACAGCCTTTTCTCCACGCCGGGGACGTGCACGTGGGCGGGAGGTTCCAACCAACGCCTCTCGTTGTCGCTAGCACACTGCAGAGGCACGCAGCGGCCGCTACAAGGCTGCCGTAGCCCGAGCGAGCTCTCCCCGACACCGAGCGAGAGCGCGAGCGCCTCAAATCCACCACCGGGAGAACCACAGAACTGCCCGGAACCGGTCCCGAACGCCCGCCGAAACAGAACGTCTTTTTCCCATTGTCTTAGTTTGGCGGGGCCGGGGCACACCCACACCGGCTTAGACTCTGCCGCCGCCCGGTGCCGAGGCCGTTGAGACCGCCGTACCGGCTAAAATCACCGAACCACACCGCCTTTTCTGCACGCCGGGGTCTTCCCCGTGCCGTGCAGGTCCTGCACGCACCCACACACAGTCGATAGCTGCCTTCAATCGCGGGCAATGGCTCGAGAAAGGCCGTCAAAGCCCGTACTAGTCAAAATCCGACCACTCTCAAAGTAGGTCGAGCAACCGACGACATGGTCAGACACCTATAAAGGACCATTTTTGAAAATTCACCGAGACTTGCCCACGGGCTGGTCATCGGGTGTTAGATACACCCGGCCCGCCGGGTCTCTGAACCCGTCCCGGTCCAGGCCGATTTTGCTCGTGGGACAAAAACTGCCCATTACTAATACATTGCCATTACTAATACATTGCCATTACTTATACATGCATCGGAGCGGGTCAAAAAATGCCCATTACTAATACATTGCCATTACTTATACATGCATCGGAGCCGGACAACAAACCTCCATAGGTAATACATGCTGCAGCGGAGATGGTGCTCAAACGCCGGCCGTGGCCCGAGCCAGCCACCTCCGGGCATGCACCGCTCACGGCCGTGTGCCACCGGCTGGCTTGCACTCTCAACGCATAGGAGATGTAACGTCTACCGTGGCCGGAATGCCACCGGCGGCCGGGCGCCTTCAGAACCGGCCATTGCCGGCGTTTTCGGTGCATGGTGAAGCGGTCGTGTGTGTGTTCGTTCGGTGTCTTACACCTGCTGGGAAGGTGTATTGGTATGCTAATGCGGTAAAATTGATTTTCGTCTTCTGGCCGGTAAAGTGTTAACGTACCCATCATGAGAAACCTTATTTGCGGTCACTTGCTCGGGTTTTAGCCGGCTATGTGCCGTGTTGATCTTTGTCAAAATTTTGATTCGGCTTCCTCCGATGTGTTCAATATGTGTTGTATGAACACAGGAACGGCAGGAAAATTATTCCCTGCACCAAATAGCGCTCTCCCATTTTCTTATTTCCTGCCATTCCAGTGCTTGGATTTATTTACATTGCATGAAATCTACTCTAGACAATATATTGAACATAAATGATGACAGCATTTCAATGTGGAGACAAAATAAATCGATTCTGATGAATTATGTTTGAACATTAACACTTTAACAGTCAGTTTAACGGCCTTTCCCGGCCACAAACAAGAATCATTATCGGTCAGTACCACGCCTTTTCCCGGCGCTACTACAACACATTGCCGCTCTTGCAACATACTCTATACTTCCCATTGTTGAGCAAAATAAACCCC
>NW_017802598.1:0-4629 GCF_001625305.1 Branchiostoma belcheri
CATACTGTCAGTATGGAAATGCTCTGTGCAGGTGTTAATCAAGTTAAATCCCAACAGCCAATCAGCAAGAAATGCTCTGTGCAGGTGGAAATGCTCTGTGCAGGTGTTAATCAAGTTAAATCCCAACAGCCAATCAGCAAGAAGTATAGAGGAAAGCTGCATGCCTATTGGTTGATGCCCTGCATTCCATTGTGATGACTCATGCCCAGACGTGGTAAACATGGCACACTAACACAGTAATACATTTGCTATAACACAGCCAAAAAACTCAAATAAAACCATTCTAAAAGCCTGTATCACAAAAATTTAAAAAAACGCCTAGGGGTATTTGCCCACTGTATCTCCATACCAAATTTCAGGACCTTAGGCCCTAAAATGAAGAAGCTGAATCAATTTAAAGATATGGCAGGAGGAGAAACATCAGAAAAAGCACTAAAAGGCCAATATTTGCTTTGGAGCAAATACAGCGATGGGTTCACCACATTTTACGACATGGCAGGGAAAGAATGAGAAACACAAGGGAAAACAATGATTTACATTGATATAACTATAATATGAAGTAACATACAACTAAAACAACAGTTGGATAGCTATTCCCTACTTTATTGGTTAGGATTTTTAAATTGTCATAATGCAAACTGTTGATTTTCAAAATAAAAAAAAAAACGTCCATGCCCCGCATTCCAATGCTGGAGCAGGAAAGCTTGAAATACCTACCAAAACACTTCAATACAGACATACTGTCAGTATGGAAATGCTCTGTGCAGGTGTTAATCAAGTTAAATCCCAACAGCCAATCAGCAAGAAGAATAGAGGAAAGCTGCATGCCTATTGGTTGATGCCCTGCATTCCATTGTGATGACTCATGCCCAGACGTGGTAAACAAGGCACACTAACACAGTAATACATTTGCTATAACACAGCCAAAAAACTCAAATAAAACCATTCTAAAAGCCTGTATCACAATAATTAAAAAACGCCTAGGGGTATTTGCCCACTGTACCTCCATACCAAATTTCAGGACCTTGGGCCCTAAAATGAAGAAGCTGAATCCATTTAAAAAACAAGGCACACTAACACAGCCTGACTAACACAGCCAAACTGAGCCTTCTGATTGGCCGACGGCTACTGGCTATGTGATAATACTGAATAATCATTCTGTTCATACATGTGAACGGCCGTGTGTATTGTCTCCAACAGACAGCCAGACGCCTAGCAAAGGTTACTGTGACATTTTCAGGTCTCCAGTAGCAACTTTCTTTACCCTTACAAGTTAGGCAGGTAGTCCGTACAACACGGAGATCAGAGTTCAGCGCAGTTGGAAGAGCTGATACCGTGGAGGTAGGTCTTTAAACTAAACTGCTAATGACCAGAATACGATGACTTCGATGTTGTCCAAAACCGTAGTTCTAATCAGTTGTGAACGAGGCAGTTGCAGTTGCTATGTCTAAATTACAGTAGTCACTATAGAAGTCACTTATGTATTCATTGAACTTTATCATCATCGCGTGTGTGTGTGCTGCACCCTTTCTCTAAATTCCATTGTAAAATGTGTTGTCATTCTAGCGCCTGTGTTAGATTATTTAAACGTTAAGGTGTGTGCTATAATGTATATATCATAGACTTTGGAAAAAAATTCAAAGTCTAAATTAAAGATATCGTGACTTACATTTATGTCACAGACTTTGGGAAAATGGGTTCGGAAAGCAAGGATATGACGTCATCGAACGTTGAGGAGACAAAACCAGACCAGGACTCGAAAAAGGGAAGCTGCTGTCTGGTATGTGCACTAACACTTTTCTACACGTTTATCTGTTGAATATTCGCAGCTAATACGTTGCCTAAATCAATATACTGGCTCTGGTATGGAGGTACAGAGTGTACCAAGGGCGTTCTGTAGAACGTCCTTGGTTGTACAAAGTACAAAGAACAAATGCACATATATATACACACGCAATGCTCTGCTTTGATTTCGTGGCATGTTTATGTAGAAATTCGCTTTTTACTTGGTCATTCATATTCACAATTTGTACATCAACTGCAGCTTGCCGACAAGATCCCGGCTCGATATATTTTGTCGGGCTTGTTCTTCCTGGGCATCCTTACGTTAGTCCCAACCAGGAACGGATTCAGCGTCGCCATCGTGGTCATGGTGAACAGTTCATCGTCTGCTTCACCTGTCAATCAAACTGCTCCCTACCAACTCTGTCCCAGCAGCGGGGCTGGAAATACTTCCGCACAGGTAGGAAAATTATTCTTACTGGTAATCGTTATATTGGTGCAGGATATTGATTTTTTTTCTATTAATCACAAACCAATGATACCACATCAACAGGTTCTAGGGAAACACACTAGATATGCGCTGGTTGCCATGTTATGTACGTTATATTGTTTCGTGATTACAGAACGAAGAAGGAGAACTGGAATGGAGTGCGAGTGTGAGAGGAATTCTACTAGGGGCGTACTATTATGGCTACATCATCACTCAGGTAAGCCGTTTGTTGACCAGAGAAGGTGGCTAGTAGAAATTGGCAAAATATATAGAGAGACAACATGACAGGGGAGATTGTCCGCTAAGGTGCACATTTGCCGCCTCCGGATCCGGAGCAGACCAACCTAAGCGTTTTACACAGATAAATTTGTACTAGTATAAAATTCATATATAGGGAAACGTGAAACAAGTCCCTGTACACATTGGATCTTGAACAAGATGATGCGTTATAACGTTAACCTCCATATTTTATTCTCATTGGTAAATTTGTGGGGACTGAAATTGTTCACTCTCATATCTTTGCCTCTGGTTAAGGAGCAATCTTGAAGGACGGGACGTCGTTACTGAGACAACATACAGACCATCCTTGTTCCTTGTAAAACAAAGTGTATTTCTTATCTTTTGCGTCTGTCAAACTCACAGTACATGAGTTCTGTTTTGCCCCATACAGGTGGTAGGTGGTGTGTTGGAGCAGAAGTTGGGTGGCAAACTCGTGTACGGGACGGGCATGTTGGCCATAGCTGCCCTGGACGCTCTTGGTCCCGTGGCCTCCAGGACCAGCCCTTGGGCGATGTTTGCTGTCAGATTCATCATGGGCCTGGTATCTGTAAGTTAACTTATCTTAAGCAACTCGGATTTCCTTGCAGAAAGTTATATTAATTAGGACTTTGAATGATGCAAACTTACTTTATCTTTTTGATACATTTTGTCTGACGCTTACCTCTTCCCTCGTGGTCTTAATGAAAAGTGGATTGCTGGTGGATCTGAGCTTCTCCTGTTTTCCAGGGAGTTCTGTTCCCCACCATGTACGGAGTCTGGGGCCGATGGGCTCCCCCTACCGACAGGACAAAACTTCTGGCGTTTTGCTACATAGGTAAAGTTCTAGATGTGTAAATTAAGCTTTCTGTATGTGTATCGGTATAGCGGGTATAATAGCCCTTCGGCGTAACACACCAGCTTCGCAGGCAAGCGGCGCGGCGGCAGCTGGCAACATTACACCTAACGACTTGTTACACCTAACCCTTTAACATCTAACTCTAAACCTAAAGCGATCTAATGACAATGCCCTTACTGATTTACAGCATTTCGAGAGTAAGGTGTCCTTCTGTACATAGAAAGTAAAAGGGTGCATTAGTTTTGTTGGGGAGCCTTGCTGAATCTAGATTGGCTAACATCCTATACATGTATCAGGCCTGAACATGTGACATTTTTTTACACAAATGCAGGGTTGCCCATTGGTAACATAATCAACTACCCACTGGCGTCCTTCCTAGCTGCTGAGCTGGGCTGGGAGACTATCTTCTATATTCCTGGTAAGGAAATCTAAAAATGCCATCAACATACCAATGCAGAAAGGTGTCAAATGCTAGGCTGATCAACACCATAGCATAATGTGATAGTCTACATGGTATAGACCCCCAAACAATGATGAGTGCATCTTTTGGCACATGTAAGCCCACAAACTCAACTCATAAAGACCACCACCACTACGAGAAAAGATAATAGATTGAATCACCGCTTTATCCCCTAACTTTCTGTAGGAGGTTTTGTAGCAGTCTGGCTCGTAGTGTGGCTCCTCCTGGCTTACGACTCGCCTGCAAAACATCCGCGGATCCTGGAGGAAGAACAGAAGTACATAGAAGACAGTATCGGGGAAAAAGTACAACAGGTAACAAGCAAAGATGCGATCTGTTCCATCATACTATCTTCTTATGTGAGATATTTTGTTGGTATAGCAGACATGATTCTGAGCTTTAAACACATCGTTTGAATAATAAGAGGCCTTGCATTTTCTCCGATAGAAACCAAGAGTTCCTTGGCTGAAAGTATTGTCGTCACTTCCGGCCTGGGCTCTCATCGTCGGTCAATTCTCTTCCAACTGGGGCAACTACTTCTTGCTTACCCAACTGCCGAACTACATGAAGAATGTGTTGGGATTCAACATTAGAACGGTACGTGATGGGTACCGGTGAGCTCTTTAGCTGCCAACTATTGTAATTGTTATGTCATGTTTCCTGGACCAATTTTATGTCACGAAATCGATGTTTCACAAGGATACTCGGACTCCACCTACTTTTGGACCAAATTTGCCTCGATTGAAACAGTATATATTGAACAAATCTGCTTGCATCGTCATA
>NW_017802599.1:0-4628 GCF_001625305.1 Branchiostoma belcheri
ACAAGACGATAAAACAACAAGATTTGGGGACTCGTAGGTAAGTACGTAATAACAGGCAATAGAAGAATTTCCAATAATAATACGTTACGGTGGTCTAACTGACAATTTCCATTTAGGTACTCAAACATACCCTACACAGAAAGGTTGTGTATGAAATTTTCACTGAGACAGCGACGAACCCGTCTATGTTACAAAGAACAACAGGCGGATAAGTAATTGGAGTTCAGTTATTGGAGGCCAGATGCAGCGGGCGAATTTGTAGTCTACCTGAGATTAGTAAAGTTATCTTCTTGACAGAATTACGACCCCATCAAGCTGGCACTCTCTATCACGTCTACCTGCTTAACCACTCAGCTATCATTAAAATGCACAGGCGTAAACTATAATCTTCATCATCATGTTGATGGCATCACGCAATGTACCGAAATCCATGCAGGAGGGTGTTTTGTAGGAAAGACTTGCGGCAGAAATACCCAACATTTGTCACGTTCACGTACATGTAGGACCAATGATACGCACGGATGACGATAAGGTTTGACTGTCAGTCTCTTCACGGTCTAAAGCCACGTAACTTTACGTAAGGCTGGCGCTACACTGTCAACGATATTGGGTCGAATTTGTTGATCGTGGAATTTAAAAATCGCCAGAGAATCGAGCGTACTTCTCGCTATTAAAATCTACCTCTTATACATTGGACAGGGTTCGGTGAGTGTGAATATCGACCGGTCTCTAACAATGTCACAGTAGTCGGAGGGGACATTGGCCGTATTCCGGCCGAAAATGCCCCTGGGGCCTAGGGCGAGCTACTCGTATTTTCCTGATGTGACCATGTTGGTGACGTTGGTATAACGAGCAATAAACGTCATCTAGAATCCTGCTGGGCATACAGGTTAGTGCATTGAGAACCAACCCTTTTGCCCAGGGGCATTTTCCACAAGTTATGTCAGCTTTATGACGTGGCTGATCCTCCCCCAAGGCAACCTGTATGGTTTTTCTCACGGCCTTCACTGTGAACCGCCCACGGGTAACTTCGCGTCCTTTCAGAAGGTCATGACGTAAAATGACAATTATCAAAGGAGACAGCACCGCAATCAAAAAGGGGAGGGGCTATAGTTAAAACATTGTTTCGTATAGTATCTGCCCTGCAATTTTCAACCACGAGAGCACGAACATTGTCACGTCCGTCTTATTTTATAGTTTTTCAATCCTCTCTTCTTTCAGGTGAGCGCCTGCGTGTATCTATTTCCACCCTCCCAGACATGTCCACAGAGCACAGACTTTAAGAGCAAATGTCTCTACGGATCAAACAATGGCGGTACCGGCCCAAAAATCGATTTGGCCCATAATTTGCACATGCAAAGATGGTACTAGTTTGGCTTCAAACATTTTAACGTTGCATGGAAGACTTCATAACTTGTAAGAAGCAACTGGACAAATATTGCAAAATAACAACATATCACATCAGTTATACTGTAATTGAAATAAATTTTATTCTTGTTAAAAGAAACATATGAACAATAATATTAATGAGTATATACACACTGTACACTTTGATAACTAGTTCTACATAATAGATAATGATGAATACAGCAACCAGCACCGAAAATACACCAGAATGCCAAAGAAAGAGACCAAAATTCCAGAAATTGTCTCCCATCCCCCTTCGAACATTAGATAATACAGCAATGTCAAGCAAGTAAATCAAACCAGCTATTAAAACATTTTCAGAGATGACTGCCATCTTAAAAGTCTAGTAACAATTTGTTACAAGTCTACAAAGTGAGTGCAATTCCACAATGTCCCAACTTGTGTTCACAGTTCTGGCTGCTGACTGTGTCCTCTTCAGAGGGCCAAACTACAAGAAGGGTTCCAGTCGTGGGTGTTTAAAATTCTTATCTCATGCATAAAGCTTTCCAGTGGTATGGTGTTGTCTATATCCTATCTCAAGCAGTGTATCTACTATTGCTTCAGAATATGCTGTGTAAAGGTACATGTGTACACTTAAAACAACTATCTTTTCCTGAATGGTTTACTGTTTTGTTTTCCAACACAGCACGCACACCACACAACAGCATTTGCTACAATACACAATTATGTAAATCAGGCAATTCGCAATTCCAGCAAACCTTGCCAGAGAAAACAACAGGCATGTTCCACTACATTGGCTTAAAAGTCAACTGGTACAACAACTATAGGTCAATACAACATATATTAAGGCCCCCCTCCCCCTCTGACTGATGTCTGGCAAAGGATGCTGGGACTGTTTCAGAGATGGTACAGATTTTGAGGAGCTGCCTTGTCACAGTTGGTCAACAACTTGGCAGGGCTTGGTCACACCAGTAGGGGGATATAGTCCTCACAAGAGGAGTTCAGCACATGCAAAAAATAATTAGTAACAGCGGTAAGGTAAGGAAAGTATATCTATACTGATAAAAAGCAAAGGTCTGCGGGGATTATAACTTTACAACATACTGTACTAGTACACTGACTTTGGTAGCACCAAACGAACTCCCTGATTTAGGGTAATATCTATCAATTTATGCTGCCCTGAAGATTGGATTAAATGACACCCTCCCCTATCACACTTGGTACTGTCTGACGGATAATAAAATAATAATAGGACTGTGCCACCAACCCTTACTGGCAAGGGAGGGTATATTGATAATGGCACAACACAAAAGTCAAGCCTGGTAAGGCATTCCTCTATTGCATAATTTGCTGAGACAACTTATTCGAGTTTCCCATCCTTAACTCTACTAGGTATAATCACAGCACATGGAATGTAAGGAACTACAAATATCCTGAGAGCTGACAACTCAGCTGTCATAGGTTAAGGGTCAAGACATTCAAGGGACACTGTTCATTGGACAGTTGTGATAAAGTGAGCTAAAGTCTTTTCTTGTGAAAGTTAACATCTAGTTACATAGTGGACCTTATGGAAGCTTTTCATTCAGTGACCAGATATGAATGGAAAAAAAAAAGAAAGAAAACAAAAAAGAACAGGATTATAATAAAGGGATGTTTCTCACATGTACCCTATGCAAATAGCTTGCTTCCTATTCAAAGGCTGTTCAAATATCAAAACAACACTCTATTATACATGTATGATGCAGTTTTCAGCACAGACTCATACAGTGACACAAGCAGAGACTAGATTGTCAACTTTGGCAGGTTCCATAAGAGCTGATATCTTTGCCAGCTGAAGCCATTAAAACACAGTTCTGGATCTGTTCTATACATTTTAGTTCAGCAAGTACAGTACATTTTAGCAAGTTAAAGATTAGTTCTTTGCTGGATCCCCTCTCCTACGACATACAACTCATGTCCATAGATCTCATTAACAAAAAATAAACATCTGAGTTTGGTTTGGTTGTTACGACAACTGTTTGATGAAGCTGCTGGTGTAGCCGCAATCGCTGCTCGTGGAGCCCATCTCGTCAAAGTCGGAGTTGGTTCCCGGGGAGTTGCTACCGTAGGCATAGTCGGAGCTTGTTCCCGGGCTGTTGCTGCGGTACGCGGAGTCAGCTGTCAGGGTCGGGCTGTCCCCACCAAACTCCACGTCAATTTCATCTGAAGAAACACAGGTGGGAGACCATTGGTTATTACAACATGTCAGAAGTCTTCAAGGTATGTTATATTTGCTAGTAGTGCAAAGAACTCTTTGTGTCAACATCAATAGCAACTGGCACAAAGTTGCAAATCCTGTCACAAGAGAAAATTCTGGTCCAGTGGGTCAAAATAACAGGCTCTCTCAAGCAGCACAAACAACACAAATCCAACTTTTCTACTGAGCTACTCCCATTACACTTGGTAGGCAGTACTAGATATAGCTCTGAATTCTGTAGATTTCGCCACTAAAATGATACAATCCATTTTTGTGTGTTCGGAATGGTAAGCAGACAAGCAAATCTAACCTAAATATTTCCAGATGGCAATTTTTGCAGTGTTGGCCCCAGTTACTATCAAACACCCTCCTGCCACCTGGAAACCTTTCGAGGGGTGGCCCTCAACCACAAGGGTCATCAGGCACACTTTTACCATAAACAGCCTGTAATTCTTACCTAGGGGATAACACATTCATCAGTAATGGGAGAACATTTTGGTGCAGAAGAAAACAACATAAAACAGATTGGACCAGGGATTTACCTTTGACATATTGTATACTTTATAGACTTTTAACTACTTAAATGGGTCTTCTTTCAGGTCATCCTATTTCACCTTTTGCTATCAACAGGGGAATGGCCCCAGAACTTCCCTGTGGACAGGCCTGTCTGACAGGTGTCTAGGATTTACAACCTGCAGAAAGTTAATCTGACAAGATGTCAGGGAGAAAATACACAGCCCCTTCAGCAAATGTCTTCAGCCATGTCTCACTTCATTTTCCAGAGTCAATCAGGTCCCCATGGGAATAGGGTGATGCATTAATCATTCTGCGTGGGTGACAGTTCACTCCTAAAACGCCACATTTATACTACAAGCCTTAATGGCCAGAAGGGATTCTTACGTTCAAGCCATTCAAAGATGCTTCGCCATCAGACAACTTAGCACTAAGGAAGGCCAGTGGCAAGGAAATTATCACTGCCAAGACATCCCCGATGATGAATGTACTGTTGTTAATGCCCAGATCA
>NW_017802600.1:0-4627 GCF_001625305.1 Branchiostoma belcheri
AGAAACTTAAAGCAATGTTTATGTATTTTAAAATCCAAAATGAGTATTGGTATGTTTATACACATCTATATTTTCGAATAAAGTACAAGTGTTCAATTTAAGCCCATAAAGTTACATTCCAAAGAAACTTAAAGCACACAGGTAAACATCTTATCTTGAAATCCAAACAAGAGAATTGGTTTGTTTATACACATCTGTGTATCCGAATAAGGTACTTGTGTTTAACTTTGCCCTAGAAAGTTATATTGCTAAGAAGTCTTGAAGTCCAAAAAAGAGAATTGGTATGTTTATAATGGTGCGCGTGCGCGCGCACGCGTGTGTGTGTGTGTGTGAGAAGGGTATGGTTAATTGATATGGTTTTCGATGCAACAGTTGTAAAAATCATCATCACGGCCACGTATGACTTTGCCACGGCAAGTAAATTTTATGGACGGCATCATCGACTGACTCAAAATATGATGCGAGAGGGCGAAGATTTCTACATTGACAAATTTTGACACCATGAACCTTGTTAAACAAGAAATTATACCTATATTGTGCTACGTTAACTACGAAACCTTTGCAACATTTATTTCTCACTGAAAACTGAAAACTTTGAAAACAAGTTTTCTATCATTGTGCAACTGGTTTTAAATCAGTGGGAGCATCACATAAATAAACAGCCACCATCACATACAAAGGAATTAAATATATGTTAACAGCATCAAAGTAAAAGACGAAAGTGTCAGAAAGTGTCAGCTGTCAGAGGGCAACAATTTTTTTTTTCAAAATCAGGCAAAAATCTATGCGCGTGCTGATAAAAAAAATACATGCTATGGTCTTACCACGAAAAACAGTATTCCACGGTTATTGGTGGTTACACAATCCAAAGGACAATGTTCCCTGTAAGAAGAGTGTTAAAAAGCATATTCTGGCCAAGAGTTTGCATAGCGTGCAACAGAGATAGGCACCGTGATGCACTGCAATCGTGGACAATGCTTCTTGCTAGGGAGAGTCACGCGACAATCTGTGGTGAATAAGCACGCGGACAAGTACACGGCGAACATAGAAGAATTTACGTCGTGCATGTTAGGTTCAAAATGCCCGCAGTTGAGTATCATTGAGACAGTTTCAGCCCAAACATTCAATGGTGGGCAGTCTCATGGTAATACACAAGAAGATCAGTACAAAACTTACGTCCTGTACGTGGTAGCTGTCAAGTTGATGGTTATTTAACACGCCCTAGTACGACATACAGGCCGATGGGCAGTGGAGTGCCAACACACATGTCGAGCGCCGCGTATGTACGAATAGTCAAAGAAGGATAGCTAAGAGTTAATGCTCATGAGGAACTTAATGCAGGCCTTTCGTCTGACGTGCTTTTGTCGTCTATGTTGGTCAGGCGATGGTTATTACACACGTTTTAGTGCAAGTCCTCGCCGACGGGCGGTAGAGAAGTAACACCCGGGATGAGCGGTGTAGAGTCTTCACGTCGTGTGTGGATGGACCTAGGTTGAGTGGTGCGTGGCACGTATTACTATTAGTAATGCGAACATTCACTGAGGCTCGGTCAACTGATAAGACACGGGAAGTCCTATAGGAGTTATTTAGTGCGGGTCCGGATTACTCCTATGTGTCTATATGTCCTAGGAAGTGTTCTGCATATTTTAGTGCAATTATTGACTAATCAGTGACACACTGGTTGGGTGCGCTAGTTTTGTTTCTTTATGCTAAATTATGATTAATCCAGACTCAGAGAGCTGTGGATAAATACTGTAAGGGCCAAATGTGCTAGTGATTCGACAATTGGGTGCCCAATTCGATTCTGAATAAGGCCCAGGCATAGTCTCAAACTTCAGAACGAGCAAGTTATTGGGTGAAAGGAGGATTTAAGATGTACGGAATACGGTTTGAGGAAACGGTGATGACCTTTGGAACACCGGTTGTGAAAGCTTTGGTATCCCTGATTAGTTTAGACGTCGCGTCAGGAAGCGTACGCGTAAAGCCTTTTGCAGAACCATTCTTATTCAGAGACACTGATACTCTCCGAGCTTGAGAGATGCGTAATGGTATCAAATAATAGCAGGCCTTCTTACTGAGCGCTGTGGTAACCGACTGCATATCAGTTACGGCGAGTACATGTCGGAATTGAAACAGGTGACGATCTGGGGATGATTTCCGCCACTTAGTGGATAGCAGGGAATTTCACTTTCACGACGGAACTTCTAAATTTTCGTCAGGCTCCTTTATACGTATAGTATTATGTGAGTTTCTTAGGCATAATGATTATAAGACCTGATCAACGTCACGATGTTGAAATTGTTAAAATGGGCTCACCGCCTGGGCTCAACTGATCGTGACCCAACACATCAGCTGGTGGACGCTGTGTTACGTGAGGCCAGAAACCATGGCTTCGATGATATCCAAGTCAAACACATTACCGCGGGTACAGTCAGCAAGAGGGCTGTATACATTGGCTAGGGATCAAGAATACAACCCAGACAGCCTCCGGGGCTAGAGTATTGTTTTTAGGGAGAACAATAAAGATGAAATCAAATGGCGACCCATCACTGTAACTGATGGGTCAAACTTGTTTGAACAGGTTAACCGTTTTACATACTTACATGTCAATATGGACTCCTCTCTAACTTGGTCAGGACACGCCGAGAGAGTTGTTAAGAAGCTCCTTGCTGGCCTAAGTGCCTTAAGCCGTGTTAAACCTTGTTACTAAGGAGATACTACAAGTCATGTGTCGTACCCTGTTATACACCCTGTTATAATGGTTATTATCGTTTGTACTTTGTATCAAATCAAAGGCACTACAATTGACTAGATTGTTAAATCGTGCAGCCAGGATTATCACAGGGCGAACACTCAAAGGCCGTGTTCCTACAGAATCCCTGCTAGCAGAGGCTGGTTTGGTACCACTGGCTCATAGGGTAAAGCCTACTAAAGGTGAATACCCTAGTAGCTGTACAGAAGACAGTTCGCTACATACAACGCACCGGCAAGTTAAAGTTTAAATGCGAGCAGAGCGGGGAAACTCAGAGCTTCTACATGAAAGGGAGGGAAACTTTTGTGGGCGTGGCGGCTGACCGATCCGCTCCCACTCTCACGACCCGCTCTGCTGCTTCTGGCCGTGTCTATACGGAATCACCCAAACCGCGATTCGGGTAACTCACATTCCTCACATCTGGTCCACGTGCCACACACACCTGCGAAACCGTGTCCGAACATAATGCGCTTGAGCTACATTTATTGCTCAGTCGAACCGCAGACCGCTATGCGCATCGGTTCTGCGCAGCTCTCTCTAAGATCTCGTTTAAATCTCGCGCTTCTTTTCCAAGGTAATGTGATCCGCGAGAATCCGCGAGAGTTTGCTACTGTTTACTGTTTCGCTTGTAACTTCGCTTTGCGTAAATGTTTCCTTGTCATACGTTAATGTGAGATGTAAGAAGGGCCGGCGTCACGCTCAAGGTCGTAGATGTACATTACCGGTGGTGTTTGTTGGAGAAACGAGGTTTCAAAGTTGACCGTGTTTGATGGAGATGATTCCGCTCGAGATAGGTACCCTTTAGTTTTTTGGGGGGCAAACCCGTTTGCCCTATTTCATCGTCGATTTGGTGTATTGTTTAATAAAGTATAGACCCTCCCTCATCTATCGTGTGTTGTTTCTTTTGGGATCCTGTAGTTGTTACAATATAGTAACCGATAGTAAGTTGGGCTCATTCAGTCGAATTCTCGACGATGTTTGTTCGAATCGCAAGCTTTTGCAACTAGTTCTAACCAATACACCTGTAATGTCAGATATGGCTGAAATATAGTTATATTGGCTTGACACCTGTGTACTTAGTTTTGAAGTTGCACAATGTGTATTTCAGCTCGACATTGAGAAAAAGTGTAATTTCTTTACAGTTTCTTTGCCTTTAAAAATGTTCTGTTAAAAGTTATATACAACAAAAATTAAAGTGAAAGAATATCGACCAAATAGTATGCTTCAAAACGATACCCACTTAACGGATGAAAACAGAAGAGAAGGAATTTGGACATGAGCAAATACAAGAACAGGTTGATTTTTCATGACCTAATTTTGAAGGAGAAATCGGACACTATGACCTGTTACTGTAAATATACAAACATCGGGCATATGTGCTGACATTGGTATAGTTGCACATGAATCCCACTTTCTCTAGCGTCTTCATGATATAAGTCTGACTTGGAATGGGTTTCGTAAAGTCTGTTTGTAATGAAAAAAAACTTGATTCCTTCTTTTCATGAACTTTCGCAAACAGTGGTTGAAAGTTGCAACATTGTTGGCGGCGCGAAAAATGGAACGCGCTGCCTTGGTTCCATGGATCGAACGCAAGAGTTCGAAACCGATTGACTTCAAATTTGACGATTTTTGAATGGTCAGAACCTTGTATTAAATTCCTCTTTTTGTATATACTTGAATGGTATCATACCACTTATTATATTGCATGTGGTAGCCACATTCATACAGTTTCTCATACCAAGAAACGAATCTTATGACATTACGCGAAATGTATCAAAATGTAGCGGAAACTCAGGATGGTGTGTGTCAGTAGCTTACAACTGGGCTAAAAGTTGACCACCACGATGTGCGCATCGTCACAGTTTTTGGGGGCAA